>NW_008751663.1:2364286-2391593 GCF_000715545.1 Opisthorchis viverrini
TGGACGGAACCAGAATAACTGGATCCTAGGCTAGACCCAAACACATGTGGGTTTCCCCATCGACCCAACACTTGTTCACCCACCCTAACACAAAAAAACCCCGGGTGACACCAACAGAGATTTGGCTTCACATAGCTGATTGGTTCTCCTTTTGCCTCAAATCTCGACCAACCTCGGAAACTAATAACTTGACCCGACGAAGATTTTGTGTCAAAATCGAAAGGTTGCCCAGCAATAGATCTACCAATTATCACCAACCGATTGAAACAACTACGTTGATCAAACTTGAGTTGAAGCAACTCATTTCCTCCGACGCCCATGAACCTAGGCGGACAGAGGTATCCGAACACCACTCACCACCAATCAATGGTAGCCTACCTTACGGACTTCTCACATCCGGAAACAACTTGTTCTTTTTTGTTTCGGTTTCTTGTAAGGACCATCCTGTTGACTAAAAACGAAATGTCTTTCAAAGAGGAACAAACGTTCTTTTGATTGGACTGAAACTTACGGACTCTGTGTTTCTGCATGTTTTACTGCGCGGAGACAGCTTGCACAACGTGCATTGCTAAGGTGGAATAACAAATAGCTCGGCCGCTGACTGCCTTGAAATTTTTATCCCATTTACTTTTATCGTTGTAACAGAAGGTTTCAAGTTTTTTTCAGATTTTTGGGTGGACTTCCTAAGGAAATGAAAGCATTTATGGGGGATTGCCCTCTGCGTGACTCCAAACTGGAAAATAGTTTTTTTCATTTTATACGAGATCCTAATTCCAGAAGTTCGTCCATGCGTTTTTTTCCAAATGTGGTGAAAATAGACTACTAATTTCGCTAAGAATTTATGAGACCATCACAGTAGACTGAAAATATCTTTCTACCCTTACCCCTGACACAATTCATTTCTCGAGGAATCTCATTAATTGGAAGCTAAAGTGCTTTTTCTATGAGAATTTTCGTTCGTGAAATCGGAGTCCGAATAAAACATGTAGTCCTTTTATTTACCGATAAAATAAAATTCTTTTGCACTCGCATGCTCTGCACAGCTCATTTGAGGCAGAAATCTATACATGTTGTTTTATTCTGCACTGTATATTCGCTTACATTGCTTCTGGAGTGTATTGTAACTGTGGAATACTTCATCAGAAGGCAAGAGATACGCCCAAGGAGCATTCGAATTTGAAAGTTCAGGAAACCAAGTGGTTCCTCGTCAGTTCTAACGAATTATTTTCCACCAACCCACCGCTACGCACTACTACGCTCCACAATAACGCACTGATGATGTCACCTCGATTGGTGATGAAATGTTTGCAATCAAATTGCCCAGCTCAGCGAACAAGCCAACGACCACGAATTATTTTTTCGAGGCACCGTGTCGCGTCTAAATGTGAGTTAATCACACCACTGATCGGCTGCTCGTGGCTGAAGGTTCAGTGTCCAAACTGCTGCCCGATATCCAATGGATCCGATACTCCCTGGAGTTTTGTGAGATGCCAGCTGCTGAAAATTTCCAACAAGAACGAAACAGCTGTACAATGCTATGGCATTTAGCATACATTGGCCTCATTTACGGGAAAAATTCTCCAGTGAAAATTCGACAACCTCTTTATGCTACTCACAGCGTCGTAAATTTCTCCACATTCATAGGAGATTCACATCTTCGAACCCAAAAGCGCTGTGTCCGATCAATGTATCTGTCGAACTAAACTTACTATGCACCAAAATCCCTCCCCCATGTTCGGATATCATGAATTACCCGTCTAGTGCTTGATGTAGAAGTCACACTCTATGCCGAAATGACAAAACCGAGCAACATGCCTCAGCACAGAAACAGTCAAGATTTATTAGCCTATACATCATTCCGTCTAATGTGGTTGCAACGATATGTTCCGCAGAACGAAATGTTTGACAACAGACAAGAAGAAAAAGCGTTTTAGAACTTGATGGAAAAGCGGGAAGTTAAGCGTGACAGAGAAAGGAAAGCTAACGCCAAAGCACAATACTTTGATGTATGGGAAATCATTCGGGTAGGGAAAGTCAGAATGCTTACTGGTTATGCTCAGTGCAATGGGGTTTTTGTATACCTAAGTAGCTTTCTGCCTAGAAAGGTTCCACAAAACAATATCCCGACAGTATTTTGGGAGTTTAGCATTCAGTTTACAGTTCAAAGGCACCTGTTGAATTCTTCGCTAGAGTTTTGTTGTGATGAAAACGAGTAAACATAGTTGCTTCCATTATGAGTTCACCGCGGTGAAATTACGAATGATCTATAGTGGATCAAAGTGAAACCATTTTCTAAAACGTCCCTGAGCGTTACTCAATCAATGCATAAATGGGCACTTATCGGTAATCGAACAGAAACGGGTACAATCTCCCATAAAAAGCATTATTTCCACTATATGTGTACAAAATCAAGTGCCCTGTAACAAATGCTTATGTTTTCCCGCTTTCTCCTTCCGTATATGATGCGAAACATTCCTTTTGTGTCGCTCTCACTCTAGCCGACTTTCTTAGTCATACATACTGACAAATACTATGTTCTGCTCAAAATTTTCTACGCTAATTCATAGTAGTCAATGTGTAAACCAAACAAACCAGAACAGGTTATTGATCAGAATCTGGTTCAGAGCCACCTCATTGATTAGTTTATTACGTAGGTATCTTTATTCCACAGAGTGATCATATCTTTTAGTATTACCGATGGATAAGCGTTCTTCCTTTCTTTTCCACGGGTGATAGAGTAAGATTTCATGTCTACTAGTGTGACGGTGGATACTACTGATGAGGCATGCGAGTAGCATGTTCTCTCGTAAATCTGCTTCCCGTCTCTTGAAAAGTGAGATCTGTTACGGAATTCGTGAAGTCGGTTTGTGGCATTTGCTTGCATTCGAGTAACAGTCAATGAATACCCAGGAAAGTTTAGGAAGACACCTTCAAGGAGAAGATAGATATTCAGTTTTGTAAGCGATATGCATATTAGAGTTTCGCTCCCCTATCCAATAGTCGGCGACAGTTCAGTTCGTGTTTCCCGAATACACAACTCCGCAGCGAAGGTCTTCTTCCATTCACTAATACTGCTAAACCCAAGGTCAAGGAAATCACAGTGTAGTAGTTTTAGAATGCATAGTCATGCACGACAATGCAAAAACGTTGGAATCATAAGTTTCACCTGGGCAACAGCGTATACTACTGATGAATTGTATGGTCAAGTGATCCGGTAAACCTCCGGTGGTTAGTTTGGAATTATTGGACGATTTTTCAGTGCTTGTTCTTTTATGTCAAATGTCCAGGAAATCCCAAGTGCAGAGTTGAGAATGGTGTCCCTTTCAGAAACTGTGCGAATGAGTTTCCTTTGTTTTCGTGTCTGACAGCTGGTAACCGCTTATGCGGTGTTTGTCGTTAAAGACCTCCATACTGGCGAGACGCTCTCCCGTTCACGTATGGCAATACCTCAGTTGTGATGAAATTAAGTGTGTATGGAAGCTTTATTAAAAAACAACCATTCCGGTAGCCATCTCACGCTGACTTAAAGAGAATAATTAATGAGATTTCATGATTCCTGCTGGTTTGCTGCAAAAAACGAGAAGTAAACTGTCTCTCGCCAACAATTCTCCGAGGATGTTTTGGTCAATACGTGAATACATGTGCCACATAGTTGTGCTGTAACAGCACACTTGAGTCATTGGGTGTACCGCGACTTGCATACACAATAGAAAGAACACAATTAATCCGTCAGTGACTGTCTGCAAATCGTGGATGAACTATGTCGGATTGATTTTTTATCACAGAGTGACCAGGAGCTTCAGGACCAGCCGACATAGCCAATATGAATTCTGTCGTAGCGTCCCTATAGTACTTGTAAGCTTGGGGATCTTATGTTGTCCAGGATGAGAATATGCTCTTCAGGCGTGCATACCACTTTTCTCATGCTAGCAAGCCACTGAAAAAGACTGAGTTTGTTCAATGATGATTGCTTCTAAACGTTTAAATCTCCACTACCCACTGGGATGGACGACTTTGCATTTAAGGGTATTTTGGATGATGTTGCCATTCAGACACTCCCTTTAATAATTCTGCATGGTGCTGGAGTACTGGAGCGTCCTCTGGGCATTAGATTAGGAACATCACTTTAGTTCACTGGAGGGCAAAAGGTTCTAGATGTCGGAGCACCGATGAAGTTATGATAATGTGATAGTCGCGCACGAAGTGTTGACAACTTTTGAATCGAAATTTTGTTCTATGAGTGAGGCCAAAAACGTTGTACAGTCCTTCTAGGTGTTTTATCATGGACCGAATAAGTGCAAGTTATCCACACTGCTGCTCAGTCGCATGAAGCAGAATGCTTTAGTGTTCAAACTACTAGCCTAGAGCTTGAAACTCCCTGAAGTTTCATGAGATGCGCGCTAAGGATGTTTCCAAATCGGGATAACGTAGCTGCGCAGTGCTTCCAGGCTTAACTTTGTTTACTTGACTGTATAAATTTGTTCCTGAAATGGATCACTTTTTATCAGAATTTCTCATACACATTGTGAAGATAAGGTCCCACTAATCCAATCAACAATTTTTGTCCTAAATTAATGCTCCAGGCATAGAACAACGGAAGACATAAAACAGATCCGCTTGCACCAGATATCGCACGCATCCTCACGATTATTCAAAATTGTAAGCTTATCTAATAAGGTTGTTTGACAAAACAGGAAGCCTTCACATGAAAACATCCGTGTGACTTGGAACAAGAATGGTGCACATGTTGCCCTGAGTGAGATCGAATTACTCATTTATGACTCCATTAAAGACAGGAATTTCATCTGCATGTGTCTATCTAATAATACGGAGGTACAAATCTTCCATAATTCCTATTACTCGTGATACTGATAATTCCAGAATTTCCCAAAAATACGATCTTTCTCGACATTTTCCTTAATAAATATGAACGATTTATATTGACCTCAAGTTGAGTTTAGCAGTTATAAACAAAAAATTCCTGGTCAGTACCACTGTTCAAAATCTTTCACTGCAAATCCTCAAAAATATTATGGTATATGCACACAAAGCAACCGAGGGCAGGTTAGCATGCAAGTGCGATTGGCAACCATTACTAATACTCACGGAATATGAAGTAATATATTACAGATGACCTACTTACTGGTCTGACCCCTAGATGAATATTCTGTTGGACATGCCAGATGACAGTCGATATCAGCACTCCTAAGCTACGTCATAATCTAAACATCAGTATTCCACATTGCTGTTTTCAGCTGTCAGTTTCCACTGCTACACAGTAGTGATTTATTTGAAAGCCCTGTAGTGAAGAAATAAGCAGATGAGTGGGAAAGGGCCTACAGTCAACCTATCACAATGATTTCAAGGTGCACATACATTCAGACACACATCCATTCACCAATCTGAACTCAAAGTATGCGCGGGGGCGAAATGGCCCAGTGATTAGAGCGAGAATTTACTGACCGGAAAGCTCGTGTTACGAACCCGACCTCCGTTTCTCGAATTCCCGTCTAGGCTTGAGCAACTGGCAGTATCCCAGCCCTCGTGCTTCCTTTGGATGGCATGGCACCTAGGCACCAAAAGGGTGTTGCGGTTGAATGATTAGTATCATTATTCTATACACTCTCACGAGCAACAGATCACTTCATAGACCGAAAAAGGGAGCCACAATCAAGTGACTGAAAGACATTTGTTTTATCAACTTTTATGAAACAACAGCAAAGAATAAGACCAAATTTTGCATCACCAGATTTAATAGTGTACATTCACCTTCTCCCATCTATCACTTAGGAAACACCCTTTATTCGAACTACTCACATCAAATTCTGTCTCTATTTCGTTTTTATTCAAAGCTTCATTTTATTTGGTAGAGACACAACGCTTTTTAGGCTGGTGTGTTTTGTTCGTCTGTAACTTGTGGGCTGGAAACTAGTCAGCATTTGGCTCTGCCATCGTTAATTGTCTACCAAGTAACTCTTCTCTTGTCTTCTAAGACTAGTCCTCTCGAGACAGTAAAACTATGCACATCTTTCTGTTCAATACGAAACTGTTTTTTTGCCCCAAGCAAAACCAGGAATCTGAAAAGGATCATCGGACACACATTAATTGATGTTGTTCGCGCGAGTATACCTTCTTGGGACTCGAACGAATGTGGCAATTTCTTATGAATCCCATGATGGAATTATTAGAGAACTTCAGTCCTTCATCATTATCTCACTCTTTGTAGATAAGCTCAGGCGCCTTTCGATCATTAATTAACAAATCAAACAGAAGTTTGGTGAAGAAGTTAAAAGAGCATTACTTTGATCAATCGGCATGATAAGGAGAACCTAAAAATTGATGCGAAGAATTGTATGATCCTTATGTGCGATCTCCCAGCGACTCAGATCAGAATCCTTGAAAACCGCTTCTTTTTACCTTTGGTGACTGAGACGAAGACTGATGGCTCCTTTTTCGCGCTAAATGACATTCACCAACTCCCGGTTCTAAACTTTGTATGTCATTTGTGCCATTTTAAATTCGTTGGTATAATCAACACTACAAAATGACCTTCCGTTATCTCCGCTAGACGAAAAACAACTATTCTGCGAGACATGTAAACGGGGAATGACTAAGTTTTTTCCATTTAAATATTGCATCCTTCTGCCTATCCAGAATAACAGTTTGTGGTATTTAGCGCTCCAGCGGTGACATGTAAATGTTAAAGTCTGAGTAGCTGGTTAGTTTTGATATAGTGGTTGTTTCGCAAGGTATGATGAAAGTGCAAGTGTAACGCATGCATTTTTTCCTCAACAAGAAAGTCCTTCCACCAATGGTGATACTATGGACCGATACCTAAGTAGCTTGAAACTCGGAATATCTCTTTCTATATCCAGTCGATGATTTGAAACGTGTTCAGTAGACTGTTGGCTATCCGACGCTAAAGTTGTAAAATATGGGCAACATTGTCTTACTGCAATTATCTCGGTTTGAAACTCATCGTATTTATTTACTACAGTCTGCTTATTTGTGTCATTATATTGGCTGATGAAAAAGTTTATGAGGCAAGTAAAAACTATCCCTAGGAATGTTGACGTTTTAGTTGCCAGTAGTATGCAGTAAACCTTTTACATTTGACCTGTGTTTCTTGATAAATGTGTTCTTCGTACAAAGAATGGAATGAAATTAGCTTACCCTTGCCATTTAATCTCCTGACATTTCAAATTCTGATCTCCAGTACCTCCTATCCTGAATTCTTTCTGCAAAAATGTGCCGTCAAACCGAAGGTATGAACAGATACGGAATACTTCGCTGCGTGTATATAAACCATCTGAAAAATCTTGACAAGTTTTTTCATCATCTGGTTATCTTGTTTTCCTTATACAAAGTATTGTATTTGCCTATTAATATTCGAAGAAACAACAATGTTACATGTTACGTCTTGATATTGGCACTTCAGTAATAACAAAGTAGCAGCTTCTCGAGGCTAAGTCAGAGCAAAACCCAAAATAAGGTTATAATAACACCACCACTGCTCGATCAAAGCGCTCCACAACACCGGTGAGGTTGCTGAAGTTTGGACGGTCTGGAGTCAGGTTCGCGTGTACTTTTCAGTCAATGTGTGATGATATTTTTCATTGAAATACTGCTGGAGGCTTCCATCATTCCCAAACAAGTCTTTAGCTCATCTCTCTAGTTTCTCAAGCATTCGGGAATGTGTTAGCACCTTTGCTATGGTATACAAAGCAAACACGCTGGATCAAAGTACACAAAAGACGATATCCATGGCTAGGAACGCCCGCGCTGAAGCTTCTTCCCTGCCGAAATGGATTCCATATGGAAAACGCTCTCACCTGCAACATGATCAGTGCCTTCCCAGTTTCATACAAACACAAAAACAAGGCAAAGTGGTTATGGAGCCATTATAGTTTTCGTTCAATGGGCCAATTGGGTCGTTTCAGCAGCATGTTTCTGTTCGATAAAAAGTTCATTAAAATCTTCGGTGTTAGGGCGGCTTGCTGCCCTGGATATTATCTAATACCCGAAAGCAGACCAGGCCTCTTTTTCTTTGCACAATAACAGGCAAAAAGCCGAGCTTCGTTAAGTCTCCGTGACCTCGTCCCAGAGCAAGAGGCCGAACTATGGCCTCAGGAGCCTCGAGGCAAAACAGCGGAAGATTAGGCATTATTTGATTCAAGGTTTCCTTTAAGTATTTCTCGTAAAGCCATGGATAATTTGTTTACTAACTTTTGATAAATTTTCTCACAAAATTTTTCTATCAGAGCTGAGTGTGCATGGGATTAAACGCGATACGGTACGTTGGACCTCAGCACCTCTTTTGTTGGACAACACTTTTATTTCAGGGTGAAAAAGGTACCCCAACACACCGGCACTTTCCACGCAACCGCCTTTGGTTCTACGATGATTTCAATTTTCGTTAGTCGTCTGTTCAAAAACATCCAACGCACACCTGTTTTATGAAGATGATTTTAAATTGTGCAGATTATTCACGGTGGTGATTACCCAGATGTTCAGTGAGACCTTGATTGCCAGAAAAGTGGACCTACCGATGAGTGTAAATGAACACGTGAATCTGCTTTTCGAGAACGGGGGCGTCATCGAGGTTGTATGTTTTGATGTGACCTGGTTGAAAAAGATGAAGTTAGGTTGATGAATATCCTCGAGAAAGCAGCCTTAACAAAAATGACTTGTTCCTCACTCAGGGGGTAAGCTTTGCAGGGTACATAGGCCATCGGGGAAGCCTACACCACCAGTTTGTGAAACCCTCTGCACCGTACGCGCACATACACGCAATAAACACGCGCGCGGTGGGTACTCAATATATCCCTGTACACCATAAGAAATACTACGGTCAGGCGGAGTGAGAACGGCTGCAAAAAGTCTCCGGAATGAGCCGTAGTTTGTGGAGGACCGAATTTACTCCCTCACTGCTACCATTAGGCTTGAAGTGAACGAATTAACGTTCAGCACAATAGGTGAAGAGACTTTGGACATGTAGAGGTTAGTCAAAAGATCACGCGTCACAAACACTCAAACCACCTGACAAATCCTGTCCCACTTGCAACCTTGGTCGACAACTTGTAAACCACAAATTTTCACGCATTTTTGTTTACGCGGCTACCACTTGCGTAACACCCCAGGATTATGAACTTAAACAAATCAGGTCAAGTTGTATTCATGTTCGTGCAATCATCAAACACAAGGGACACCCCTGTCTTCACACTGCACACAATAATTAAGCATACAACTAGGCTCAACACACATACTCGCGCGCACAGGACATGGAGTCAAAAGAGCTCCGCAAGTCTTCACGGCCAACCACGGAACACGTGTAGCAGCCATGCTGCAGAGAAAACATGTCCCGCATCCGGAACTTCACTCAGGAATTCTCAACAAGTGTCCTCAAACGATTAGTTACTTTTTGGCTTATTCCACATTTTGCATTTTATCTATTTTTAACAAGTGCACTTAACTATTGTATTCATCACATTCTAGTAAGGCGGACATTTGTTAGTGCTTATTACCTTCTGATAATCAACTTAATTACGTCACAACCAAAACACTAACAGACGCAAACCCTCAGTGAGTTTGCCACTACACCACACATACTGAAGAGAAGGGCGCTATTTCACTCTTCTGAAACGGATCATTTTCTATCCCCCTTTCACGCTTGAGTTGTCGTGCAGTATTTTTGACATCCTGAACTCACTACAAGTTGGCGTGGTAGGTTGGCGACAGTATATTCCAATTAAATATCAACTAACCTGACAGGCATGTGGCACCAATTTCAGACAAAACCAGTGGGCAAATAAATGGGATTCAGAAGGTTTTTCTGACTGCCCTGTACCACCTGCATACTGAATACACAAACGAACGGAATGTCTATCTACAGCGCGCCTGGTTGTCTTTGCAATACCTTGTATTTACAAATGAAATCACAAGGTTATATCCGACTGTTGTATCACTCAGGTGTTCCGTATTGTATAACAAAAACGTAAACTCATTGCTTTGGCTTTTATAAGTGCGAAAACGTTGGCTAGAGCCCAGACGTCACACGCATTGAAAATACTTGTCCCAGGACGCAGCCTAGGTGCACGGGACTAGAAAAATGGTCCAGCTGAACAACCAGACAGCTGTTTTCGATCAACCATCCTTTGATCGCAGGGTGAAAATCAGGATGCTCATGTAATTTCATCGCAGAAGAATCCCGATTTTTCTTGCATTTCCAACTCCGCACAAATTTAGGAAGCTGAACATTGTGCCTGGCAATGACTTCTTAACTGATATTTTTCCAAAGTGGGTCATCTTCGTAGTTTACAGATAGTTATGAAATCTCCTTCTGTCTTGCCAAAATATGCCAACAGGTCGATAGTCTACTTCAGTTGTTTCATGCCTATGAAGTCACCATTTGAGGAACGACAGCCAACTACTTCCGGTCAGTAGACAAAAATTATCGGCTAATCATCAGGATGTAACTTGCAACTGTGATCATTGCTTTCCATTCACATGTTTCACTTCATCTGGTCCGTGCTGACCAGATCCTCAAGTAATGAATACTTGAATCAAATGCACAGGTGACTTTTTAAATAGTTTCCACTATACCACCACAAATCCACTTTGAAAAATTTTCAAAATGTTTTATTTCTTTAGATAGAAAATACAATCTACAGAATAAGTGTACAAAACAGAGTTAGGTAGTTCATCATGCTATTGTAGTACTTCACAACAATGCTGTTGTTTGTAGTTTCCTTTCGGCAAATTTGTGTTCATTATAACGAATATCGTGATTGACGGACACGAACAACTGCTATTTTATCCCCAATGAAGACAGAAGCTTATCTGTTAGACCAAATATCTTAGGTTTTTTGTAGACTCATACGCAATAGGCCCGTCAACTTTTGGCCATAACCTCAGCAGTTTCATTCCAACCGGGACTAAGTTTGTAGGCGGAAGAACAGAAAGTAGCCTCGTATCGTTCGATGTCTCCACATTACGGTCAGTTGATGAAAGTGATGTCGACAATGATCCTCAAATTCGACCGCCACCACACTGTGTCTACGCATGATGTGGTTCTACGTTTATCCAATTGCCCACACCTTACCTACAAACTAAGGTATCTGCGCAAGTGCCCAGAGTAATCAAAACCGTTAAATGTACTCTTATTTATGCGAGTACTTCGTTCTGTGTTGAGGGGCTCTTATCCAAAAGGAAGCTACACTAAAATGATCGCGTCTTGCTCGATCACTATAAAGCCATCCGTGCTAGTCATTAAAGCAATTTGCAATTTTTCGACAGCTCATCCGAATACATCAGCATTTCACTGGTTCCGCGATATATCCCCTAAAATTATAACCTGAACGCAAACGTTACAATATATACACAGTTTCGTATTATACACTAAATATCATATCATTGTTATTCTACTGTATTTGTAACCATTTTGTATCCTGTCTGTTACTATAGTTTATCAAACTATTATAGACATCATCTATGATACATAGATTTATATGCATATAGATATGTGCATACATCCATGTGTACATATATATGTAACATTTCATTAAAATTATACCATATTATTTTTTCCTAATACTGGTACCTGAGTTACCCATGCAAGATGTGTTCCTTCCGAAATCTAAAGAAATTTTGCCCTCTGAAACGAACGACTCATCGAAAATATTTAAGTAGTTTCTATGAATATGAAGCATTCACTATAATGGTAAAACCAGAGAAGTACTAGACGTAACGCACTACTCATAAGGTAACGGAAATTCGTTTATGATATTTTGAAATTCACTAGCAGTGCTCGTCCCACGAAACTCCAGCACGCTTCGAACCGGCAAACTTTTGGCTAGTAATTTGAACACTAAACCGTTTCGCTACAAGTGGCTGATCAGCAGTGTAATTAGCTTTCACTTAGACAAGATGTAGCACCGCTCACACTTCAGTCACAGAAACCACACCAAGCGGACCTGTATTTACTAGCATATCCACGGGAGGTTCACTCGTCCTTGTTCCCAATAACGATAAAGCAGCCATACAGCGCTTCTCGGCTTTCAGCATAGACAGTGATGGAATGAAATCTCTGTTGGAATGTATCAAATCTCCTTAAACTACTATTAACTCATTTTCCAAAAAAGGAATAGATGATGTTGCATAAATGTCTTGAACGTTTGTCGCCAGGTTTCGTGTACAGACCACTTCCAAGAGGTGCATTTTAATCATACTTTCTGAGAGGGTAAATGAACGTACCTGGCTGACTATTTGTCCTTTCGAGAGCATTTTATAGGGAATCGGATAAGAAAAGCCCTTAAAGTGGGATTCCAGCCTATGAAAAACAAAGCATTTGAGGTTTTAAAAGTGGGTCTTCATGAAGTATGATAACGGCAACAGTGGACACGCTGCACACCGGTCAGCAAGCAGCCATCTCAGGATATGACAGCGTTCTAGACCATATTTTATTACGCTACGTTTGAAGCATACCGTTTGCTGTAATCCAATGTACACGAGCACGATTTTATTGTTGCCAGTTACCTTCTCTCAATGGGACAATACACACAAATATGTTCTGCCCTCTGATGTTCGGCAGATGAAAAGTAGTTACACCAAGATTGCGTAAAACTCTACAGCAAATTTAGACTCACCAGTGCAATATCAATTTCCCTGTGTGCTTAGGGTGTCTTACGCTGTCCACATTTACAGTGATAACGATTTTCGGAGAGTTACTAGCGGTCTTTTTCAAGAGATGTTCTGTCATTGTGATTGTTTTATAAGACAAGATCGGTATGAAAATATGAGGCACTTAGATTATCGTGTACTCGTTAGATTATATTCACTACCGATAAAGCTTTCTTGGTCAAATAATCGTCCAGATTTTTCATCCAAAGAGCGACGGGATGGTCTGTCATTGTGATTGTTTTATAAGGCAAGATCGGTATGAAAATATGAGACAATTAGATTATCGTGTACTCGTTGGAGTATATTCACTACCGATGGAGCTTTCTTGGTCAAATAGTCGTCCAGATTTTTCATCCAAAGAGCGACGACAGCGGAAGTAACCTTAATCTTCAACAACCACGCATTCTAGAAGCTCAAGTTAGCCGCAATCGGACGGAACGTTTAGAGCAACATTGCTTCAGTTATTCAACTTCATATTTGGGACAGCGTTTCGTAACGTTGTGGATGCAAATCTGTAGTACACCCAAATTAACTATCTCGTGCTCTAAACGAGCGTACGCAGTCGTACTTAAGAATTTTTGCCTCAAGGATATCTCACGGTTAAATACATAAACACGGTCGTGGGCCAAAATGCTGCTGTTCACTCCATATATCATTTAGCATCCCAGCGGCGTTCAACCTATTGGCGAGGAAAAAACGATGCGCATGTGTAACATTATCACATCTGGTCCAGAAACCACACCAAGCGGACCTGTATTTACTAGCATATCCACGGGAGGTTCACTCGTCCTTGTTCCCAATAACGATAAAGCAGCCATACAGCGCTTCTCGGCTTTCAGCATAGACAGTGATGGAATGAAATCTCTGTTGGAGTGTATCAAATCTCTTAAACTACTATTAACTCATTTTCCAAAAAAGGAATAGATGATGTTGCATAAATGTCTTGAACGTTTGTCGCCAGGTTTCGTGTACAGACCACTTCCAAGAGGTGCATTTTAATCATACTTTCTGAGAGGGTAAATGAACGTACCTGGCTGACTATTTGTCCTTTCGAGAGCATTTTATAGGGAATCGGATAAGAAAAGCCCTTAAAGTGGGATTCCAGCCTATGAAAAACAAAGCATTTGAGGTTTTAAAAGTGGGCCTTCATGAAGTATGATAACGGCAACAGTGGACACGCTGCACACCGGTCAGCAAGCAGCCATCTCAGGATATGACAGCGTTCTAGACCATATTTTATTACGCTACGTTTGAAGCATACCGTTTGCTGTAATCCAATGTACACGAGCACGATTTTATTGTTGCCAGTTACCTTCTCTCAATGGGACAATACACACAAATATGTTCTGCCCTCTGATGTTCGGCAGATGAAAAGTAGTTACACTAAGATTGCGTAAAACTCTACAGCAAATTTAGACTCACCAGTGCAATATCAATTTTCCTGTGTGCTTAGGGTGTCTTACGCTGTCCACATTTACAGTGATAACGATTTTCGGAGAGTTACTAGCGGTCTTTTTCAAGGGATGGTCTGTCATTGTGATTGTTTTATAAGGCAAGATCGGTATGAAAATATGAGACAATTAGATTATCGTGTACTCGTTGGAGTATATTCACTACCGATGGAGCTTTCTTGGTCAAATAGTCGTCCAGATTTTTCATCCAAAGAGCGACGACAGCGGAAGTAACCTTAATCTTCAACAACCACGCATTCTAGAAGCTCAAGTTAGCCGCAATCGGACGGAACGTTTAGAGCAACATTGCTTCAGTTATTCAACTTCATATTTGGGACAGCGTTTCGTAACGTTGTGGATGCAAATCTGTAGTACACCCAAATTAACTATCTCGTGCTCTAAACGAGCGTACGCAGTCGTACTTAAGAATTTTTGCCTCAAGGATATCTCACGGTTAAATACATAAACACGGTCGTGGGCCAAAATGCTGCTGTTCACTCCATATATCATTTAGCATCCCAGCGGCGTTCAACCTATTGGCGAGGAAAAAACGATGCGCATGTGTAACATTATCACATCTGGTCCCCATCTGGTTATGCCTCATCCAGAGTGCTTTATAGGGCAAGGTTCAGAAATACATCAACGTTAATGTTTTGCGTGCTACGCGGCAAAATGCATACTTAGTCCTGGAGCGATTCTTCCTCTTGCTGTCAGCACAAATGTGCAGCTGAGCAAGCTCATAAGGCTCAGATTATTTGCCAGAAATAATTTCGACATCTGAACAAAGTGAAGACAACTCTGCCAGCCTGCGACTTCCTATGGGGCTAGTGCCTGTTTGGAAAGGCACATCAAATAAACTTGTCTGACGCAAAGAATAAAGGTGGATTTGAAAGATTATCTGTGAGAAATTGTTGGCGAAACTCCAAAGTAATCAGTTCATTTGTAGAAATGGAATAATTAGGTAATATTTCTAATGCACTACTCATAAGGCTTCTGAAGCTTCGTCGACAGCCCACGACCGGTTTCGTCCTTCTTGGAGCTCATCAGGCAGGCGCAGTCCCCAATTTACCGTCAACCTTATGTTCTACATGTCTCGCGATAGCTCGAATATTGTAGGAACTGCAACACTGGGCGGCCTGGTGCAGCACATTCAGTTGCCTGGAGACATCACAAACGAGAGATTCAGCTAAATTCAAGGTGAGTCTCTCTAAAAACCAAATTAGTTTACAAATAATTGTATATTCGCTAAGGTGATATTTCTTTCCACACACGCCTTTCTTCGAACGGTAAGAGCGTTCTTTTTTGAACGAAGCGGTCTCTCTATTCGAACTTTACTCAGTTGAATATGTTATGCTGTTTTATAAAACAAATGCCATCAAAAAGCAGATGGATGGAGCCTGAAAACCTACAAGCCAGAGCAAACCACTGTACACTAAGCAAAAACAAACGCTTCAAATTCCTCAGACCATTTAGCTGGTCTCTCCGGAACAGAAACCTATCTCGATTGTTCCGGCAGCCTGGAGCTACGTAATCACGTAAACTATCTGCCTTGCAGTTGCAACAGGTCAATATTTGAAGAGGCCGGGCAGCGCAGATGACTAGAATACCTTATCGATATGCCGGCTGAGAAATCTTGGGTGCTTTGTCCACTGTGGTCTTCTAAAGGTAATACGCTTGGTTTTCTGGTATCCTGGAACTGCCAAGCTTTGGAACGCCGTTCACAGAAGGAATAGTCATATCTAACCTAGGCAGCATGTGGCAACGGGCCAACAGCCGTAGATAGCCTAATTTCTGTCCTGCTTTCTCTGGGATTAGCAGATAGGTGTAGGCTGAGACAATGCCTCAGGAGAGAAAAACTCGGTCAATCCTGTCATGCTACTTAACTCGGGATCAAGGGGACCTTCAATGGATATCTTGGAAAAAATCCTGGAAGCGGCCAGTATGCTGCCGCAAAGTGATGCCGATTTTTCGCAGTGAACACTCCACCAGTATTCCCGTTGGAACATCTTCAGTGTTTGTGGCTGAACAGGAGGTGTGGACTTTTCAGGGAGACATTTGTTGTTTGAAAACCCGTTTTGAATATAAGTGTAATCCACTAGACCAAAACTGTTTGTCCCCTTTAAACACCTGAAAAACAAACAAAACACACTGGGTCGGATAGACGGGCATTGGCAAATCTACTTCCTACAAGGTTGAAAAACTGCGACCCTACAGACAGCTAGTTTGAATCAAAACTTTACTTTCTGTATCTTGAACTAACATTACACATAGATAGATAGATAGATAGATAGATAGATAGATAGATAGATAGATAGATAGATAGATAGATAGATAGATAGATAGATAGATAGATAGATAGATAGATAGATAGATAGATAGATAGATAGATAGATAGATAGATAGATAGATAGATAGATAGATAGATAGATAGATAGATAGATAGATAGATAGATAGATAGATAGATAGATAGATAGATAGATAGATAGATAGATAGATAGATAGATAGATAGATAGATAGATAGATAGATAGATAGATAGATAGATAGATAGATAGATAGATAGATAGATAGATAGATAGATAGATAGATAGATAGATAGATAGATAGATAGATAGATAGATAGATAGATAGATAGATAGATAGATAGATAGATAGATAGATAGATAGATAGATAGATAGATAGATAGATAGATTCTTCTCCGCACATGTGACACCCCCGCATCCGATTGGTGATGCGTTCAGCATTTCCAGCCGACTAATACATGTTGGTGTCAGAATGCATGACAATTTTTTGTACAGCTCTAGTTTTCAACACCTCTCTGAGTTACAAGGAATCAAGATGTCTTTCATTGGAGTTCAGATTGCGAATTAAATCCTCCCTAGTGTGGTATTAGGAGAATATGCTGTAAATTGGTCTATCTGTGAAGCGTTATTGATACGTGAACGATAGCGTCTCGGAGGGCATTTCATAATGTTCAATATTAATCCCGTGCCAGCTTTAATTTAATTTTGTCTGTTATTTCCCGTTTGGTGACAGTCACAACGTGGATGTACGTGACCATTCTCTTCTTGTAAACAATGCATGCATCAAATAAGCTGGTTCGACGACAACCGACCCTAGTGAACATCTTACAGTGCCACTCCCCCCCCCACACACACACACTCGATCTGTTTACAAATTACAAACAGGGAAAATTATTTTCGGCACCTTAACTTCCCAGTCCATCGTGCGTGCACTGCAACCATTATCAGAATGCTGTCCGAAATTCGGATCTGTGATGGGGAAGCGGGAAACCCTAAATGTCAGAATATCTGCTCTTGTTAGGAGAAATTTTCTCCAAGACAGTAAACAAAAGGTAAATCTTCATGGGTAGATAGATGACAGCGAAAAAATGACAAGAATAAATGATCTGATTGGACGCGGCATATTATGCCGATGAATATTCTTTCAAATGTTACTATGTCGATAAGATCATAACAGTGTTTACCATAGTGATCGCACCATCATTTATTTAGAAAATTCTCCTTGAATGATTATGTACTTTAGGTTCTTCACACCCCAATTCCATCCATTCGATAAAAACAGATTAGCCGTAATGGCGCCCACATCATTACAAATGTTACTTGGGATTAATCTGACATACGGAATTGGAGGTCTCACCCTGAGTTACTGCACTGTTTGGAAGTTTGGGTCCACAACATTTTGTCTCTAAATGTTACTTTAACTAATGCCCCAAACACGTGACGCAGTTTTACAATTGCACTTCTCTTCAAAAGCAATGCTTCTTAGGAAAACCATCTGCCTGCGCCTCAACGCCAAGATATGAATGGAAATATGGATGCTTTGTTCAAAAGTGATCTAATTACGATAAGAAATACATTAGCAGTGATTTCACCTTGCACCAAGAGGCTGGTTTAAATCGTTTTTTCGTATCAACGATACCCAAAAGCGTGTCCAGAGCAATGCACCTTGATTTTAGATCAATTCTAAATTTATCTTGGTTATTTTCCCCAAAATTCAACAACGAATCTGAAAAAACACGTTCAACAGGGCATCGGTTGATGCTGCAAGTTCAAGTGGAATTGTTCTACTTCAGAATTACTGCTTGCTGCATCTCGTCACTAGTGTAAACTTTGTCGCCAAACTCTCTATTGACACAACACGAAAAAGCTTGCGACTCCCTCAATGCTTTCGTTATCCGAATATCCTGATTTGACATTCCACGTGCTGTTGACTGAGTCTGTCAGTAACGTACGTTTTGAGTGAATGGACCTAGAAAGAACAAGTTTGAGGTTGCTGTTACGCACTTCCCAACAATGTCTGGTGTAAATAGACCTTAATAACCCATAGTTGCGTACTGGATAATGAAACTCTCTTTTTTTCCTACGCTCAAAGCACTCCACACAATAATGATTCTTTGACCTTGACCTTACCGTCTGGTAAGCCATGTGTTGACATCCACCCCCCTCTCTCACACACACACAAAACATGCTCATATACAGGAAAACCTAGCACAGTCCACACACAACTCAACAGGACTGCGCACGTCGCCCGACTAGGTGTCTGGCCGATCAGGAATTACGGCGTCATTTACGGATAATCAGGAAATGCGTGCAGCTGCCGCAACGGCGAATAAAACACGAAACCTGCACCCGGACCAGCAATAGGACTAATCAGCTCGTACATGCAATACGATATATCCCTCCTTCCCTCTATACATACTGTAATCATTTCACTTAACAAAACTGTCTTAGTGCTCATTGCTTTCTGTTCATTTAACCAATCTTTAGTTTACAGTAGAGCATTAACACCAGGACAAGGGAAATCCAGTCTTATCGTCTAACTAGCGGTTTGATTCTCCAAAGTAAATGTTAATATTCGTAAGTAGGTTATTGGCTTGCCACTATCCGCTATAATTAGTTTAACTAATGATGTCTTCTTCCGTTTGTTTTGAGTGTTAGGTCTACGAACACTTTACAACAGATTGAACAATGGTGATTTTGATTGGCTGTTTGTACAACACTGCCCCAGAAAAGTACAAAATAATAAGAACGCGCGAGGGAAGTACTAATTTTGCCCAGGACGAATCCTACAAGACAGAGGCATACAGAAAAGTCTAGGTATATAGGATAATAGAAACCAGTTCGGTGACCTCGGTGGAGGGAAAGCTGATCTAAACTCCTCCCTGGGCCCGACTTTGGAAAGAAGATTCCGTACTTATTTGGGTGAAAGAACGGTATTTTTAGATGTTCAGGAAATCTGATCTGATGTTACACCAAAATCATCATTGGGTCAAGACAGCCGATTTAGGTGTTTCATAATTAAATTACTTTTGGTTACCAACTAATTGGTACATATTTTGTCTGTTGATGAACTTTCAAATCACAGTTGTCAGTTTGTGCCCCACATGTTCATCAGAAACATGGAGTTAAGTTGGCGAGATACAGTGATCTACAAACACTTTTGTTTTAAACGGTAACACCAACTGAACCCACCTGAATCTTTAACCTATGCTGTTCCGTCACAAAGGCAGTTAGTTGTTTTCCATATCAGATGTAGCATCCACAGTTACTTTTGTGTATAGTTTAAGACAAGATCTTCCGTCGTCGATTATCTGTGTGCGCTGCGACATTACAGAATAGGATTGTAAAACTTTGAGGACCATTAGGGCATTGCTAAATTACATAGAACAAATAAATATAATATGCTAACCTTTCTTTCTCACATGCTTTTAACCTGTTCTTTTTCACAAAACAAAACAGAAGGCACATATTTGTGCTTATTTATATTTCCCCCGAATACCGGCGTCAAAACATGACGTTTGTAACCACGGGTGTGCTTTGATATGATCAACACTAATGTACTTTCCGAATTTACGGAAGCCTAACCGATATCCAGAAGCGAGTTTGTGTCAAAAACCAGTGGGGTGGCATTTTTGCCGAAGTAGACCTTGACATCGCTTAGATAGCAGTTGACAGGTGCTCTTTGTAAAGTGAAAAGTTGTAGCGCGTGCACTTCTTGGCTATTCCTTCATCGGCTTCTCTCTATCTAAACCTCCTGCGCTCTGTCGGCGTTGAATTTGGAAGTGCAGTTTCGGGTGCAACATCATCATGCGACTTCCCATGTGCCAAGGCCGATGATGCACAATTACATCTTGGTGTGCAGGCTAAATGCATGTGATATCGAGCGGCTTCTTGCTGGACAAATTATACGTTTAGCTACAGAAGTGCTTGATAGAGTTCAGCAACAAACCCTAATCGACCTATCTGGTCGAAATAAAAGCGCAGATGGACAGCTGAGTGGGATGTACTCCCGTATAGATTGCTATCGTTTGGCTTGGACCAAGACACTACTTAATTAGGACTCAGTCGCTTAAATGCAGGGTACTGGTCCTCTCAGGTAAATAACCCAAACGCAGCCAGAAAAATGGGCACTTTACAGCAATTTAACAATGGCCGCACAAGGACGAAGTTCTTTTCAGCACAACTACAAAATGTGAAACACTTCAAAACAGTAAAATCCTGTAACCAACCTGTTTCAACAGGGCATATTCCGCTAGATTTATCCTAAATGTAGTTGAAACCTGTGGCCTCTTGAATTTTCCTTCTCAGATTTACCCCCATAGGTCGAACAGTGGGGAAAAACGATGTACTGCGAGCCAATTCCTAAATCTGACCCCAGAATATTGCTAACCACACGTAAAGACCATTTTGCGGGTGATTTGAGTCTGTCTAACTCAAAGCCCCTTGCATAAGTTCACAAAACTTGCCTTAGAACTGTTGCTTTATTCTCCTCGTACTCAGCCAAAACTCGAAAGTTTGAGAGTAACGAAATTCCTAATTTTCCTTGCAACGAAAAGGAAAAAAGAAAGCTACCAGAAACCTTTGAACGATAGTATAACCCAGCGAAAGAAAGAAAGCCTTCCCTGCGGAGTCATTTATTAGAAAATTTTAACTGAACAGTTACAGACTACTGAACAGGGAAGGGAAAACCTCATATGCATCTTGTTTACAAAACTGAATATCCATCTTCTCATTGAACGCGTCTTCCTGAACTTTCCTGGATATTCATTGACTGTTACTCGATTGCAAGCAAATGCTACAAAGCGACTCCACAAATTCCGTAATACGCGAAGCGGATTTACGAGCAGACTTACTACTCACACGTCCCCTGACCAGCAGTATCACAGTTACAACGGTAGTTGTAACTGTGGGTGACTTTCGCTGGCCTACTAAGTGTTGTGCGGTTTGAGAGCGAAATAGTCTTGGGTGTTGTTTAAATCATTGAAATCACTGTGATAATGTGGTTGAAACCCATAATAGGGAAGACTGCAAAGGGATCTTCATTAGAGGTTCCTCGTCAGTATATTTTCCCAAAATTTGGGAGGCAAATTATTCAGCAGCGACGATCGACCATCCAAAACCTCACCGTTCCCTCACATCAACTCAGGTAACTAGAAGAGGTTACACCAACTATCCTCGTCTTATAGATTAGGTTAACTTTATTTTGTGAGCGCCCCATGGATTGTCGCGTTTGCCTGTAGTGGAATCAGTTTGATATCACACCTTTTATTCCGTGATTCAACCTCGGATTCATTTTCGAAATAGATCTGTCATTCTGGCACGCAGTCAAAATCAGAGTAAAAGAAATGGATATATTCGGCAGTGGACACGAAATCTGACCGGAATACGGTCGTAGTCCAAAAATGCTTCATTCGACCCCGTTGAAGGCCGCCGTATTTGTATGGAACAGTGAAAAACCGAACACTTCTTCCCAGCTATTCCAAATATGATAAACATACTTGTACGAAAATTTAAATGTTGGCTAAAAGAAACTCAATAAAAGACATCGAGAAATGAGGTCAGAAGAAATTCTGAAATCAGAGGAACTGAACTGGTTCATACATCTTGTTATTCGAGTCTTAAACCACGGTTATTCCACTTCTGACACATTCTGTGGACAATTGACAATGTTTCGAAACTCCACAGACTGCTCTCTGATGAGAAGTTCAGTAGGACAGCTCTCACGTTAATGGTTGTCGCATTCAGGTTATGGCCTGTTCTTCTCGACCCGTCAAGCTCGAGGAGTGAAAAAACAGCGCCTTCTTTGGTAGATGGTACATTTGTATTCACAGTACCTATCCCAACTTCTTCCATCTGGTGAAGTTTATTTGTTATTGTAGTGGTCCAACTTCCATACAAAGTAAACGCCTACAAAAAGGTAAGTAACATGCAAACTACCATCCTATGACCACGATTATCGAAGCCTCGGAAACGTTGAAAGTCTTCATACCGCAGGCACCAATTTTCACAACTATATAAGCAAAACCATCTTGATAATTGCTTTGTACATAGTACCCTTCAGCTTCAGTTAAATTAAAGTTGGTAAAAATTTCCAAAGGCATTGCTAATGATTACTTCATCTTCACGTGGTGCAGTACAATCGCAACTTATGCAGCGGCTGAGATAAGTAGACTGACCAACTCTTTGCCTAAAAGTTTCAAAGACGCGCAGTTGAATGGATGAAACGCATACAAAAACAAGAGAGCTCTTGAGCAATTCCACTGTGCAGCCTGTTGATTATCGAAAAGAAAACCATTTCATCCGCATATTTATTTATTATTATTTATTTATTTATTTCGATTCCTAGTTTTCTCGCTTCTTTGAATATGCGGTCCACGGTTGTGTTATTGACAGAACTGGTGATAAACGGTAACCTTGACGAAACCCGATAGGTATGAGGGCTAGTCTCCTCAAACTCTAACGGAACACTGACTAACTCCGAAGCAATCCCCCTTAAGAGTATAACTGGGAGATTAAAGCATTTCGTCGCAATATGAGAACCATCCGTCTTGCGTGATAAATGAGGATGAATAGGTTGAATAGATGAGTAGGCGTGATAAATGAGGGCAATTACCCTTTATTACAATTTGTATGTATACTTGATGAATTTCAGTACTCTGGCTGATGAGAAGAGAGCGGAATGTCGACCTTTAGATGCCCTTTTCTTCTCACTGCATCATTCGTTTCCAGAACTAATGTTCTAACTACGGAGTCATAAACGCCCTTGATGTCAAAAGAACCCACTGCAGTTCTATGACACGTAGTGCTGCTGAGACAGTTGATTTAGTGTAAGAATGTGATCAGTGCACTCCCCACTCGGCAAGAGTGCTGCTAGAAACTGCCAAGTCTACTTGTCACATGCCTGAGTTGGGCGCCGCAATTACATGTTAGCTGATAGGCGTGTTATGGCAGCTGTGGAGCCTGTGCTTCTGTGGTGGATATGGTCGCGTGGAGTAGATTTTCTGAATCGGGGCATGGTTATTGATTGGTCTCAGTCCTCTGAGACTCATTTTTATTTCCAAATAGGTCAAAACTATTTAACAAATGCAGGTCCCAGAGACCCATTACCGTCTTGGAGTAATATTACTGGAAGATCCTCTGGCCCAGTGGCGGACGACCGACCAAACCATTATCGGAAGTTTTCATCCCAGCAATCTAAGAGCCGGTTTCCTTCATGCAGTAGATTTTTAATACCATCTTTGATTAACTATCTAACCAAAGGAATTCTGCTTTCTATCTTGGCCGAAACGAATTCCGTGCCTTTTTAGCTATATAAGCATTTTTTCTTGTCGAGATCTATGGTTAAACCATCGCTGTCTGTCTATACAAGGAGATCGTGTGAGGGCCGGTCGTCTAGCCGGACTATACTAACGACACTATGAGATACAGCGTCTTGCGTCAAGGAGTGATAGCTACCGTTCTGATATCCACTTGTTCTCATGAGCTCGCTTAGGAAAGACGAATAGAAATTCCAGCCTCGTGAACAGCCGTGGTTACCTCTTCCCATGAACCTCTCAAAAGCAGTATCAACCATGAAGCTGTTCAAAATGGTCAACTTGCTCCTCCGTTTAACCTGAGGAGTATACAAACGAACTACACCGCACCATAGCATGATCTGAGCAAACGTGTGCATTCTGCAAGAACTGGGGCTTGCGGTTGGTAGCTGATGGCAATGTGATTTATCTGGCTTCATGGTTGTTCAGCCGTATGAATATCCTGTGTAGCACAAAGTCAGTGACAGTGTTCAAATCCAGTACTAACTGATGGTCAGTATACGGTTCTGAAAGACACTCACCAGTATCATCGCTTTTGGCATCCGAACTTAGTGCACCATGATAGGCCTCTGATAAGTAAAGGTCAATACTTGTGCCTTGAGGTTTCAGGTCATTACGCTTGTCTTGAGGGACAAAAAGTGATTGTTCCTCTAAAAAGTGCCTTTCGTCGGGTCGTGGCTCTAATTGGTCGGGGAATAACTGGACACCATAAACGATGGGTAACTGCGATTTCTTACAGAAATCGGGGAGTACCGATTGGGCATTTTACAAGCATGTAGTGGTGCAAGGAGGTCTCCACCGGCCATCCGTGAGATACGTCAGCACTGCTGCGGCCAGGATAGGCAAGTGTATCCGAATTTCTTCAACAGCAGAGTTCTCACAGCAAAGATACTATAAGCTCAGAGAAATGACATCGGATAATGTAATCCGGTTTCCGAAATGGAGAATGTGTTCTGGCAAAGTACCTAAAGTGCATCCAAGAGCAGCTTTCCGGTATAGTTGCTTAGAAATTCGAATCTTGAAGGCTACAAAGACAAAAGAGTGAATTTTAAATAGTGTACACAACGAGACAGAAATGGTCGACTGATTGTAACCAGTCATCCTTCTGAGGGTCTGAGTGACGTGGGACACGAGTTTAGTGAATAAACAACAACAATAAGTGGAAGGCGCAACCAGTCGCATACTTTCGCTCATTGGTCCTGCTGTATATATATAATTAGGTAACTTGAGTTTTACCACAACGTGAACGGAAGTGTGTCTGCACACTTTATGCATGTGCTTGGGTTGAAACACATCCGGTCACCCAAGCCTAGACAGAATGATGATTAGCCGCGAGCCTAAACACTCAAGCGCAATGCATGGCGTAAGACTGCCTGGGTGGCTTAAATTTTTAAGGTACCATGTATGCTTCAACCCACAGATGAGAAGGACAGACGAACCAATCTGGTTGGAGGGGTTGATAAACCAGCATCATTCAGCAAACAAGTGGGTTACCAAGGTCCCCAAAATGTCGTATCACAATGAAGTCCGGTCTCTTTACGACGGTGATGCAAATTCATTTAAAAACGGTAGTTTAACTGGGATCATAATAAACAGTCTTTATGGCCACGAAATAAAATTTACAAAAACAAATATGGCAGAATCCTAACGAGCAATTTTGGGACGACGAATAGCAGTTCATCCAGGTACTACAAATTTAGCGGATTTATCCAATATTCTAGTAAGAACATTCAGGACAGTTTTGTTTGCGAATCCAAAGTTCTAGTTTATGGACTTTACCGTTGAATCCCCTAGTGAAATAGCAGAAACTGATTATTAGTATACCAATTAGAGCAGTAGTTCATTTATTCCCCATAAGCGATGCATACCTTACTTCAATTTATCATTTATTTTTGAAGAGCATGACCACAAACTTAAAAAGTGAATGCAAGCGACGAAAGTGAAAGGGTAACAGGAGAATATAAGATAAAAAAGAGAGGTGTTTCATTAAAATCCATGCCACCAAAGGTTCCAGTCAGACGTCGAGAATCCCAACAACTGAAGAAAGGACAAACAATATTGAATGCTCTTCAAGGAGCGGTAAGCGCCAGCACAATCAAGACTCGCATATCAGACACCTTGTCCGTCATACTGGGTCTGGTATGAGATTAAATGGCAAAAATGTACACTCAACGCCACGTGCCGCGCATAAAAGTGTCATAAATACTCAGAGAGCCCACAATGGCAAGCAAGCTCAAGTCACTGACTGTGACCTTGGGTGGTCCCAGTCCAATAACAGCCTTGGCGGATTGAGAAAAGAGGATCCCTCGATAAGAGATGATCATCGGTTGGTGGTGCTCTCGAAGTAGGTGCTCTCAACTCCTCGAAAATGGTATATCCCACTCAACGAGGACGTTTTGTGAGTTCCTTTGCAACCCGATTATGGCGAGCACATCTGGCGTCATGCGTGATCCAGGAGGATTGCAAAATATGCACCAAACTCTCTGGTTGGCCACAATTTCCACGACATAAGATAGTCTGACCACTATGGCCATGCCTCAGCAAGTTGCATTGGAGCTAGATACCGCGGATAAATATCCGAGGAAATACTCGTTCTGAAAATATAATGCATCGATTAGAAAGAGGCGAAGTGACCAACCCTCGTACTGTGTCGTACGGTGTCGTCAGTGTCGTACAACTCCCTCTGCTATCACTAGAAAGCGAGAACCCAAAACTCATAATGTAAGGGCATTTGATAAGGAAGAACCGTAACTCTGCCATAAGTGGAACCAGACCACAAACCGCTGAATTACATGATCGGTCATCCGTTTACCACCTACTTCAACCAGCCACTTCCGCAAAATTAAATAGATTCCAACTGCATCCACATTTTCTTATCTCATCAACGTAATTGTCAAGGTCATAGTAAGAAAAACCAATTTTGTTATGCCGGACTGAATCTTTCCACTGACGAAGCGTGCAGTACAGTTTGTCACTCAGATATGTCAAATGTATAGGGCGAATGCAAAAGTCTGCGGAAGATCGGGTGCTCGGGTGACGCCAGTTACTCAGGAATATCGAGTCGCACCTGGAAGAAAACAAAATCGGCCCACAGCGTCACACCACAAAGGATAGGGCTCGTACTCCATGGTGCACGCAGTCGGTCGTGTATAACTTTTTTTGTCCCTCAGTAAATATAAGGTTCTTTTATACAATCTATTACACTATTCGATGCATGCAACCATTATATGCAAGGTACCGACTTTTTCAAATACTCTAGTATGACCGAAGTTTATCACTACTCCCTTATGTTAGCAGCAGATTAGCCATGCGTTCCGCGACAATCTCTGAGCTGTGCGGTCCGGGCTCATGAACAACAACGATCAGCCTTCTTGTGCTCTGTAAAAGGAAAGTTTCCAACATTTGACAACATTTTTGTTCCGTACTTTCTGATGAAAAAACCGCACATATAACCTTCGTTCCCAACGTCATGCTGTCACAAAGCAATACATTTAAAATGCAGTTTTCAGTAGGTCAGTCTTCAGCGAGTACAGCATATATATATATATATATATGATGTCA
>NW_008751663.1:2402954-2415256 GCF_000715545.1 Opisthorchis viverrini
ATATATATATATATATATATATGATGTCAGCAGGCTTCTGTTGCACTTGCGTGCGTTGAAATTCCGTTAGTTCTCATGGGAGGCAGTTTGTGATCGTTTGCTAGCAAGTATTTCGTTCGAAGTGCTCGTGAAACCGTGCAATAATTATATCAATTTTATTGCCGATCGTCATGGTAACGGGCAGCGGCAACCGCCTGCGTAAACCTCAAGTGATTTTGTCATCAGAATTAGCCTAGCAACAGAACAATGAATGGCGTAATAATCTGCTTCATAGATTCAACCTTCAGTTGCAAGCTCAATTATACTGAATGACTAAAAACCACTGCAGCTAAGAAATTCGTCAACCTACTTTGTAGACGCCTAGAGCATTCTCTTTTCTTGGTTCTTACCACCATATTCCCAGCATCGAAATTTACCGTCCGGTCGATCCTGACCGTCATTGTCAATAAATCAGCCACGGCTGACGGGAGGAATTTTCGATAAACGATTTTGAGTACACACTACCGATGGATTGAGTACTCATATGCAAAATACATGGACCACAGATTCTAGCCGTTTTATACACTATGCTGTAAGCCCTCTGGGTGATTCACGTGTTTTACTTTCATTTCAAACACTGCTGTTTCGTTAGCTCACTAACTGATTTCAAACAAACTGGCATGGTTCGGGCAATATGGCGGACAGCGTAAGATGTAATGTAACATCCAACCGTGCTCTTGAATAAGCGTGGTATTCTATTTATCCACGCTTATATGACGCAAAATTCTGTGTGATAGAATTCCATCTATGTTTCAAATAGTTGTTTATAGCCAGTGATCCACAAGGTTAGCTTGATTTTCTGCTAGGTTATATTGTGTTGATGAATGCGGATACATCCTGTGTCTATGCTGAAAAGACGAGAACTGCACAACTGTTTCATCACTACTGAGATTCTTCAGCAGTGCACAGCTCGCCAAAATGAAAATAGCAGTGGCTATACTGCAGTGCTTGTGGGAAGACTTGGTTTTCTCCATTCAACTTGTGTAAAAATCGAGTTGGAACTAATCATGTCCATAAAACGACTGATTTTAATCAATACCGTGTGGCTATTTCGTTTCTTAAAAAGTGTGACAGGTTTCGTTATTTCTCCCCACGCTGTCAGTCAGACACATGAGGTCTTCTTCTTCGTGCGTGCACGCGTGTACCTGTCGTCGTGATTTTCATACAGGCTACGTGTCACAAGCAATCACGGGTGTTGGTCTGGGAATGTCTAGCTTATTTTTATCTCCAGGTGCTTTGATAAACGTTATAAATGGGCAAAGGCATGTGAATGGTTGTGGATTCACGAACGTGGAAACTTCATGTGGGGAGAGCCAAAATTGTTGGGGATAGTGACTAGACGAATAACGAGAACAAAGAATAATATAAGTAAAATGACATATTTCAATTCAACAGTATACCGCATGCAACTTTTGACTTAATTCAAATTCTAGGAAAATAGTGGGTTTTTTAGAAATCAAAAGTACATTACCTTAATCGACAGTACCAGCTAAATGCCAGACTCACCGTGTGTGGGCGACTAAAAGTTTACGATAACAAGCGCCGAATCTGTTCAACGAGCAGCCGATGAGTTTCCATAAACTTCTTGCTAAGAACGTACACAAATATCCAAAAATCTCGCTGATCTAAATTCAACCTACTCCACCGTGCGAATAGTTGGACCAATTTCCGATAAGGCACTACTCAAATCCAGCGCACATACTGGCGTTTCTGAATGATCTGAGGTTGGTGTTTTGTCACATGAATGGCACTTGAACATGCCTTTGCTCAACGGTGGGCTGTTCAAAGGAATGTTGCGCAGCATCTCAGCCAGTGGCCGCAGCTATCAGTTCCAGTAAAAGTTCACCTAATTCACAGTATAAGTAACCGTTAATGAAGTGACCCACATCGGTATTTCATTAGTGATCTGCCGCTACCTAGAAGTGAAATATTGTGAAACAGTCCACTGAGGAGATAATCCAGCGAGGAGAGGAACCCCTCTGTGTGACCATTCCTGTACAAACGACTGAAAAATTGGCAAATGCTTGTATCCTATCAACATGAAAATCCCAGATCACTGTGTCCCCTTCCACTTCCGATTAGTTATGGACGTTGGGGTCTGTCTTCCCTCGCACATACTTTCTGAATGATCTGAGGTTGGTGTTTTGTCACATGAATGGCACTTGAACATGCCTTTGCTCAACGGTGGGCTGTTCAAAGGAATGTTGCGCAGCATCTCAGCCAGTGGCCGCAGCTATCAGTTCCAGTAAAAGTTCACCTAATTCACAGTATAAGTAACCGTTAATGAAGTGACCCACATCGGTATTTCATTAGTGATCTGCCGCTACCTAGAAGTGAAATATTGTGAAACAGTCCACTGAGGAGATAATCCAGCGAGGAGAGGAACCCCTCTGTGTGACCATTCCTGTACAAACGACTGAAAAATTGGCAAATGCTTGTATCCTATCAACATGAAAATCCCAGATCACTGTGTCCCCTTCCACTTCCGATTAGTTATGGACGTTGGGGTCTGTCTTCCCTGCGTGGTAGCTCATTTCAGATTCGTTTCTGTTAAGCCTGATACTGCATTTGTCCTGTGAAAGTGCGCGTTTGACATCAGAACATGCTCAGTCTACGTTCAATTTCACGAAACCCTCCACGTTCTAAAGAGAGCTGGACAGAATACTTTAGTGTATTGGGGTATTCTGGTCAGGCGTGTTCAACCATGAAGCCCCAATTATTTCTATTTGTTAGGAATCACCGAAAAATCGTGTAGCACGAAAATTCCGGTCTTTTGTACTAACAAAAATATTTATGCATTCGCGAAAAGTTTCGAAGATACTGACGTGTGACTTGTTGACAATGGAGTGCTTGAGATCGGGTTTGTTATTCGGTCTCAGTTAGATAACTCTTGGATGAAAATACTATCGACGGGACGTAATTTGTGATATCAAAGCTCATTTAGTTCTCACGGTTGGCCCTAATTCTCAGGCTTTCGGTCGGTAAGTGACACTTGCAACTAACGCCATTTCAGCTTTGTCACCAATCTGAACACTCTCAAACAATCCCAGAGAAAACTTCGACTCTAAGTTATTTACCCAACCAGCGGCTCTTGACCGTTCAGCCATGACAGACCGCTAGCCGAGAAGTTGCGCGTTCGATTCTCCCTGGGTTTTCGTGACATTCACAGTGCCGATGATTCCCAATAAGCAAGGAACAACTGTATAGTACTTCCCGGCCCTCCACCATTGATTGGCTTAATTCGCACAACGAAATTCCCTATACCAATTCCAAAGTGTCCCAACATTGTCCACTGCTCTACACTAACTGCACAAAACAGTTTGGTGGCATGATCCCATCTGACTTGATACGTCATGAACTGATTTTTCTTGTGACGAATGTACTATCAAAATATTGCCGGTTCGGTTATCCGAAATCTTCCACTTGCTATTTTATCTTNTATATGACGCAAAATTCTGTGTGATAGAATTCCATCTATGTTTCAAATAGTTGTTTATAGCCAGTGATCCACAAGGCTAGCTTGATTTTCTGCTAGGTTATATTGTGTTGATGAATGCGGATACATCCTGTGTCTATGCTGAAAAGACGAGAAGAACTGCACAACTGTTTCATCACTACTGAGATTCTTCAGCAGTGCACAGCTCGCCAAAATGAAAATAGCAGTGGCTATACTGCAGTGCTTGTGGGAAGACTTGGTTTTCTCCATTCAACTTGTGTAAAAATCGAGTTGGAACCAATCATGTCCATAAAACGACTGATTTTAATCAATACCATGTGGCTATTTCGTTTCTTAAAAAGTGTGACAGGTTTCGTTATTTCTCCCCACGCTGTCAGTCAGACACATGAGGTCTTCTTCTTCGTGCGTGCACGCGTGTACCTGTCGTCGTGATTTTCATACAGGCTACGTGTCACAAGCAATCACGGGTGTTGGTCTGGGAATGTCTAGCTTATTTTTATCTCCAGGTGCTTTGATAAACGTTATAAATGGGCAAAGGCATGTGAATGGTTGTGGATTCACGAACGTGGAAACTTCATGTGGGGAGAGCCAAAATTGTTGGGGATAGTGACTAGACGAATAACGAGAACAAAGAATAATATAAGTAAAATGACATATTTCAATTCAACAGTATACCGCATGCAACTTTTGATTTAATTCAAATTCTAGGAAAATAGTGGATTTTTTAGAAATCAAAAGTACATTACCTTAATCGACAGTACCATCTGAATGCCAGACTCACCGTGTGTGGGCGACTAAAAGTTTACGATAACAAGCGCCGAATCTGTTCAACGAGCAGCCGATGAGTTTCCATAAACTTCTTGCTAAGAACGTACACAAATATCCAAAAATCTCGCTGATCTAAATTCAACCTACTCCACCGTGCGAATAGTTGGACCAATTTCCGATAAGGCACTACTCAAATCCAGCGCACATACTGGCGTTTCTGAATGATCTGAGGTTGGTGTTTTGTCACATGAATGGCACTTGAACATGCCTTTGCTCAACGGTGGGCTGTTCAAAGGAATGTTGCGCAGCATCTCAGCCAGTGGCCGCAGCTATCAGTTCCAGTAAAAGTTCACCTAATTCACAGTATAAGTAACCGTTAATGAAGTGACCCACATCGGTATTTCATTAGTGATCTGCCGCTACCTAGAAGTGAAATATTGTGAAACAGTCCACTGAGGAGATAATCCAGCGAGGAGAGGAACCCCTCTGTGTGACCATTCCTGTAGGAACAACTAAAAAATTGGCAAATGCTTGTATTCTCTCAACATGAAAATCCCAGATCAATGTGTCCCCTTCCGCTTATCCGATTAGTTATGGACTTTGGGATCTGTCTTCCCTGTTCTTCCCTGCGTGGTAGCTCATTTCAGATTCGTTTCTGTTAAGCCTGATACTGCATTTGTCCTGTGAAAGTGCGCGTTTGACATCAGAACATGCTCAGTCTACGTTCGATTTCACGAAACCCTCCAAGTTCTAAAGAGAGATGGACAGAATACTTTAGTGTATTGGGGTATTCTGGTCAGGCGTGTTCAACCATGAAGCCCCAATTATTTCTGTTTGTTAGGAATCACCGAGCAAGGTCACTGAAAAATCGTCTTTTGTACTAACAAAAATATTTATGCATTCGCGAAAAATTTCAAAGATACTGATGTGTGGCTTGTTGACAATGGAGTGCTTGAGATCGGGTTTGTTATTCGGTCTCAGTTAGATAACTCTTGGATGAAAATACTATCGACGGGACGTAATTTGTGATATCAAAGCTCATTTAGTTCTCACGGTTGGCCCTAATTCTCAGGCTTTCGGTCGGTAAGTGACACTTGCAACTAACGCCATTTCAGCTTTGTCACCAATCTGAACACTCTCAGACAATCTCAGAGAAAACTTCGACTCCAAGTTATTTACCCAACCAGCGGCTCTTAACCGTTCAGCCATGACAGACCGCTAGCCGAGAAGTTGCGCGTTCGATTCTCCCTGGGTTTTCGTGACATTCACAGTGCCGATGATTCCCAATAAGCAAGGAACAACTGTATAGTACTTCCCGGCCCTCCACCATTGATTGGCTTAATTCGCACAACGAAATTCCCTATACCAATTCCAAAGTGTCCCAACATTGTCCACTGCTCTACACTAACTGCACAAAACAGTTTGGTGGCATGATCCCATCTGACTTGATACGTCATGAACTGATTTTTCTTGTGACGAATGTACTATCAAAATATTGCCGGTTCGGTTATCCGAAATCTTCCACTTGCTATTTTATCTTGTTTACCCGTCTCTTCCAAGGGGCTTCTACAGAAGGATCATATCATTACCAGGCTGTGCATTCGGTTTTTGCCAAAGACCGACAACGTTCTCCCTAGTTCCCTTTATTTGAAAAAATCGTCTAGGTGTAGCACCCTTTTGGTGCCTAGCTGCCATGCCACCCAAAGTAAGCACGAGGGCTGGGATACTGCCAGGTTGCCCAAGCCTAGACAGGGGAAGTCGAGTGGCGGAGGTCGGATTCGAACCACGGACCTTCCGGTCAGTAAATTCGCGCTCTAACCACTTGGCCCATCTCGCCCCCTTTATTTGAGAAACATATGAATACCTGTGCAAATCTTCCCAGGACAACACTTAAGATTGTCCACACATTGCGCTCGGATATGACGAATTGCCTACTGAAAGGCCCACCGCGCAGCACATTTGTGCACCCATACGGAAATCCACCAGCACACATGAACTCTGCGGTTTCGTATCTCACTCACCTGATAATCTCGGTCAGTTTAGAAACGGCGTTTCACTAATACCCCCCCAGCATGACTTTCCCCATCGAAGAAAGTTTTCATCCCAAAAAGTCCCTACTGTTTCTCCCTAGGTTACTAATTGACTTACCGGCTTCCGTGCTCTTTACGTGCACAGAAGTCTGTATTACAGGTAAAACGCCTGCCTAAGAATCTACTGGCAAAATCCAGTAACATCTTCATTAGAACGCTGAACTGACCTCCCGGAATGTACTTTTCCGACTAGCCTAAGAGTACATCGCGCCCAATTCCAACTGATCTCCCCTGCACGAACTCAATTCAAGTGAGTACCTTGAATGAAATATTTGTGAAAACTACTGTGATATTATTTCTTGCGATCTGTCTTCATTTGATTTTCCAGACCTTAATTCCCGACTGATTATAGCCCAAAATGTAAACAGTCATGCGTGCTACAGCATACTGCCAGTGGTGGCAGGGGAATACAACTAAATCGGCTGCAGTAAATACAGCTTCGAAAAGCTCTACCCGTGTTTTCCGGGAACCGAGTAATCGCGCGCTTTCAATTTAGCCTTGACTTGTCAGAAAAACAATTCGCATTTCAGCCACTTATTATCAGGTGCAGTCAGTCACTTCGAAGGAACCTGATTACCGTCGTAGCCCGTGGAGTAGGTTTCCACTCGACTTCACACTTGACAGATGCACATTTCGGCCACTTATTATCACGTGCAGTCAGTCACTTCGAAGGAATTTGATTACCATCGTAGCCGGTGGAGTAGATTTCCACTCGACTTCACACTTGACAGATGCAGCTACCAAATTTCCACTTGTCCATATATCTTCCACTTATCAGGCTTTCCTGCACCCAGTACTTCTTCACCCACTTCTGAAATTTTCGGCTTTCTATCCCTACAGACTGTGACCACCTCTCGACATAGTGAATGCATGATTGGGCATACCTCCGAAACCCGATGTGGAAACCCAAACCGATCAACGGTGTTATTCACCTCAATGACCACACGTGTGGGGAATTTCGTGACACCTATTTGCACGCAAATGAACACCTGTGCGTACGCCAATATAATTTTGATTGACGCATTCGAAAAAAAGACCATGGATCTGCTTCCGAATCGTCTTTTCATACATGTTGACATTCACTGGTGGTTATGCATGAGTTTGCCTTGAAAAGTGTATTCGAACATGACAGATGTACCGCTGTCTGGTGGTACGTACGAATCTTGAAAATTGTACAACTACGCGCGGGTTATAAACATCCGTGATGTTACCTCACCGGCTGGGTGGGTCGATTGATTCAACCAGAATAGTTGCTGGACCAATGGTAACACTCCAACTTCCCCTGTCAGATGTTTGGAGTTCGCATCCTGTCACGATAAAGAAAAAGTGCTGTTGATAAGCATTAGTGGGAGCAAAGCTCGAGTCCAGTGATTTCCTGCTTTTTATGTGTAAAACAAAAATAATCCCGTCATGACTTCAATTCTGTTTGGAAATGATACTTACGCAAACTCCACAAATAAAAAACCTTCTTCACTGCTCGAACACGCAGGCATGACCCATCGAAACGAAGAAAGTTCATGGGGCTGTAGTTGTGCACATGCCATCAACGCCCAAATAACATTTCTTTTCTTATCCCAGCCCCGACAGAATGGTGGATATGACTGACAGAGCAGTTCAGTTTCCAATGAAACTCAGAGTTGATTCGTCCCGCATTTGCAACTAGGCAAAGTCATATCGGCTACACGTCTTACACATTCAGCGTTTGCGGTCGAGTGAAAGTCACCACTGGTTCCGAAGTTACTACAATTACCCGGTCAGCTGGAAACTAAATCTCTTGCGGTCCAGTTGGTTCACCAAACCAAAACAATCCATAGAAAGTATTTCGGTATGTTGATTTTGGTTACAGTGTTCTCTCACGAGGGATATTCCATCCAAAGGTCAAAAAATTGGACCGAAGCGAATCTTACTGTCGCATGAGTACCCGTGTCTAAGAAGAATTAATTGCATCATTTTCCTGCAACACGCCAGAGCTGTTGAGATCGCTTGAGTAAGTTACGACTGCCAGCGCTGGCGTCGGATAGTGTATATCTAGGTAACTACCTGAAACGGCAAAACTGAATTCGTTGACTGATTTTATCTGCCGAAAACTGGTAGGACGTCCGGAGGTTATATACAACGATCGATTGAAATAACTTTTAGTATTTTCTATAGAGGAAAATGTCGGTAGCCCAGGTAGCGTAGATTTGATTGCATACAATCAAACCGTCCAGCTCAGCGAACAAGCCAACGACCAACTTTTAGTATATCAAGTACATCAAGTTGATTTCCGATTTGAAAAGAACCAAAACCAAATTGTCGTGCGAGGGACTCATTCTGAGATGGAAGTCGGTCCACCTGATCACGCCATTCGCTACCATTTTCCATGGGAGAAGCCATCCAGTGCAGTTCCCCGCATTATTCGACTTCCTCAGATTATTAACACCTCCGTGGTTTGATGGAACGATTTAACTGCAAGGTTTCACACACATTTAACAACACCGATTATTCCCGTCAGAATTTCCTCATTCCCACTTCTAATCGATCACCATCGTCTCCGTGTCTGCCTTTGGATTTGGTGGAACTCAGCCTTGTGTAACACGCGTTATGCTGTTACGGTTTCGTCCAACCGTGGCATCCAACTTTACTCTGTTGGGATCTACTAAGCTAGTCGCAGCAAAATAAGCAACATTTTCAAGTGGAATACCTAATTCTCAATTCCAGTTAGTCAAATAACACGACAGGGCTATGGCAGATACCGATGTCTTCTTCGGTCTGCGCTGGTCGAGAAGTGAAAACTGCGGTGACCCAATCCTGTCGTGCTCATTCGCCCATTAGTAACGTAAGGTGTTGTGTCGTCTCCATGGTTACCATGAGCGGGCAACTCAGGTGAGGGAACCGTCCGAACTAAGCTCAAGTTTCCGTTGTGTGGGCGAATATCCGTTTCAATCCAAATATCATAGAGAAAAGTAGCGGCCGCAGTGAACTGTCCTCCTGTATGGCAGGTCTCCCCCAAACTGGCGCCTAACGCTTTTTTAAGAAAATGAGCGGTCGCTAAACCGAGTTGATACTGTAAAGTAGTTTTCAACAGTGAAGATTTTTCTTTTAAGGTGTTAAGGCACAGCAAGTAAACGTCGGCTTAACTAAGACTACGAGGCACTAACTTCCCCTTATGAACTGGAGGTCAAAGAAGTTCACTTGTAGCCATGGTAGAGGGGTATGGAGTGAGGGGAGGACCATAAAACTAAGTAGTTCGTCATGTTCTACTGTCCTATAATGGCCCATAGAATGACAAACGTTACAGCTGAGTTCTCAACAGGCTAATTTTGCAACTCCACTACATCGTTAGTTCATATTTCGTCCGTTTCTCGCCGACATTCGATTGAGTTACCGTCAGCTAGGTAGCATACGTTTAGATTCTTTTGGACGGATGAAAATACGATGTCTTGATGAGTAGTTGCCCACGTAGGGATGAATGCCACTTCCTGAAAGTTCATGCATTATAGGGATTATCATACACGAGGGTGCTACTTGGAATTGTATGGCGTACTGTATAGTGCACGCACTCTAAGTGGTTGAGTAGTTTCGGTCACGCGTACTCAACCAACCGACCAAAGTAACCAATCTACCAGACCAAGGTCAAATGGTGTAAAGCTGAAAACGCACCCAGCAAGGGCACCAATGATAAGTATATGAGTACCTAAAAGGCACAGACGTAATACACTACTCATAAGGTTCCAGAAAACTCTCCGACAGCCCATGACCGGTTTCGCCCTTATTGGGACTCATCAAGTAGGCAAAGTCCCCAAAGTTCCGTCAACCTTATGTTCTACTTGAAACTAAACTGCACGAAATTAGCGGAATACACTCATTTGCAAACAAACTTGGTCTCGCGAGAGACTCATCTGGAACCTCATGAACGAGAGATTCAGCTAAGTTTTAGCTGAGTCTCTCACAAAAACAAATTTGTTTGCAAATGAGTGTATTACCTGAAAAGCACTTAATCAAATGTGGCGGCCTAAAGTTCAAAACCAGTCAAACGTGTCCGACTGTGGACTTTTTATTGACGGTCAGAGGTTTGATCTCGCAAACAATTTGGGCTTGATAGTAGCTCAACCCGAACCACGTAACTCAGTAAGTAGGTAAATTCTAAATTTCCGATGCGGAATTTTCGGTCCTTTCACTCGTTACTCGTGCGATGTGCATTCTGGTTCATAAGAGCCCCAGAGATTGTACCATGCCACACAAATAGCCATCTTCTATTGCTACTCCCATTCATGGACTACAAAAAATAATTGTAATGACCGCAAGTGAGATGTACTTTCACAGGACAAACCGGAATTCAATGCTGACCACATAACCCAGCAGACCACTGTAAGAAGAAACAAGCACAAGGTTCCGTTTGCCTGCAGAAACGTACAGACCACAAAATTTGCAGGCTAGTCTATCTCTGTATGTATATTTCGGCAAGCAATAACAGAAGTGGCAAAGGGTGGTGATGATGGATGGACCTGAGATTGCTATTGAAAACTCCTCTGGATTCCGAAAAGATGTAGTGATCGAAATCTGAGTCCCAAGCTGAATCAAGGAGCAAGGACGTGATCAAAATCCACTTTACAAAGGTCAGGATGTACTGATTCATGCAAATGGAGTGTATGTAAATGAAAGCACTTGTAGTAGGTAAGTGGAAAGAAGGGGTCCTGATAACTACGATTTTTTATTGCCAGGCTCAGTGGTGGTAACAGATGGAATACAACTCTCGTGCTTTGCTCAGAATGGCGAAGATTGGAACTGTGGAAGGATAATGCTGTAAAAAGAAACAGGGGGAAAAAACAGTGAGATGGGATTCCCGTATGTCGGCGAGAATAACAGGTCACATCTATCAGGCTCTAAATATTCCGTTTCCATAAAGGTTACCAAAATACAAATGCTACAGTCAGACAGACTAATGGTCGAGAGATACAGAAGCCGCCCTCAAAAGCAACGCAATGTATTTGTGAATCACTCATATGATTGTGACGCAGAAATCTAATAGAGATAGCCAACGATCAACTCGTTAGTCCATACTAAGGACAAACCAGTGTGTGGTACCGGAAGGCTCTACAACTAGAACAGGCTACCGACATCGCCAAGGATGGGAACCCCGGTACTCAAATCACTAATGGCTGATATGACTCAATCACGCAGTCAGTGGCACTCGCGCATCAAAGCTACCACCTTCAATGCGCAACTGCTCAGTCTCTCGAACTAACTGATCATGTCATTACCTCCAATGTTTGGCCGTATCCCCCATGCCCTCCCATTTTCCGGTGATCGAAACTGCAGTTGGGACCAACGTGTCCTTGGTACATGGTTTTTTAACTGATAAACTTAACTGAACTGATCACTATTATCGTTATAACGTAAAAATAGTACTTGACGATCAAGATTCACAAACAGAAAGTGAAACGTGACAAAAAAAAGCAAAACATTACATCCTAGAAAGTTGAACGGAGTAATCTTTATCATAGGAATTTAGCTAAGGGACAGAACAAAAAGTCAAATGGAATAATGGGAATCGCGTATACTTACACAAGCCGTAACGCAGCGGGGGACCGAGTAAAACCCAGAAGTTGGGGCAGCCGCGGAATTCACCAAAACAAGCTAGTATTTTCCTGTCACTCATTGAGCATATGCTAGCTGATGTTAGGATGCCACAGTAACAATGAATTTCCAGTTTCGTCAGCTAAGGGAACCTTGGACGTAGAGGCGCAACCAAGACAGCTGTTCTCGGGATTACCTATATTGAACGATGCTGTCAACGGTGAATTCTGGTCTATTTCTTTTCGGATGCAGTACACAATAACCATTGCATTTTGTTTCTTGTGTATTGCCCGTCAAAACACCACCGATTTACTTGTAAGCTGTTGAATTTGCCGGTTTTTCCTCAAGCTGTCGACATTTTCCCTCCACTGCGTGGTGTCTCCAGAACA
>NW_008751663.1:2416321-2417310 GCF_000715545.1 Opisthorchis viverrini
GAAAGCCATACCAGCAGGCAACGAGTATGACGGCGCACGCAAATCCCTCAAACGCCAAATAGTGAAGAGTCTAAGGAAAGACCGAGAGCTCTGATGGACATCGAAAGCTCGGGAGATGGAGAAGGCTTTTGCTACGGGAAACAGCCGTGCCCTTTATCGACTGATAGATCGACTGGTCCTAGGAAAGCAACGGTCAGCGAAACGACAAGTGAAAAAGACGGTTCATTAATTTACTGGCAACAACGTCGACTGGAGAGATTGGCCGAACATTTCAAAGAGCAGTTCAGCTGGCCTCCTGCAACACAGCCGGTGGAGATAATGCATACGGGCGAATGGAATGTAAACCTTGATCGCCCTTCGCAAGAAGAAATAAGGCATCAAATAGGCGTACTGAAACGTGAGAAGTCAGTCGGACCGGACGGTCTGTATCCAGCCCTCTTCAAAGAAGGCGGAAATTCCCTGGTGACCCACCTGACAAAGCTTATTGGCACTATGTGGGACGAAGAGAAAGTGCCTGCAGAGTGGGGCGTGTCGACATTATCCCTGTCTTCAAAAAGGGTACGCGGACGCTATGCGAAAACCACCGTGGCATCAGCCTGTTAGCTGTGGCATCACAGGTGCTCTCTGGCCTTATTCTTCGAAGGTTGACTGAACACAGGGAGAGACAGATCCGTGAAAATCAAGCTGGGTTCCGTCCTGCAAGAGGTTGCATCGATCATACCTTCACCCTCCGACAGATTCATGAACAGCGACACTGCTTCCAGCAACCAGCAATGGTTGTTTTTCTTGATCTGAAAGCTGCCTTTGATTCTGTGGACCGCCAGGCACGATGGCAGTGTCTGTGTAGCAAAGGTATCCCCCATAAATTCTTGAACCTCATTACGGCGCTGTACGCCAACTCCCGCGGCCGTGTAAAGGTCTACGGGAAGCTTTCTCCTGAGTTCACCACATCCAGTGGTGTCCGACAGGGCTGTCCTCTTTCACCTTTC
>NW_008751663.1:2417917-2424112 GCF_000715545.1 Opisthorchis viverrini
AAGCCATTACCAGCAAACTCAGCTGCGCTGGTCACTGCCGTCTTCCTGGATGGGGACCCCGAGACGGGCCACATCAATGGCTAGAGACATTATCAAACATGGCCCAGTCGCGCCCTCAATGGCACTCGTGCATCCAAGCTATTGCCTTCAATGCATAGCTCCTTTTCCAACCCCCCAATTGACAGCCCACTGATAGTGCTGGATTTATGCACCAATTTATCAGCTCCCGCCTGCAACGCGCAGCTACCTACCCCTCCCCCCAAACCATCGGTGAACGAAACTGCGGCAGCTACAACCACAGTACGACGAGTACGCGGTTCTTACAGCTGACAACGATGATTATGATGATGTAAGGTAGACAAACCTCTGACACGTCAAGTACGTATTGAAGGATGACATCACCGGTCCCGAAGTCATTTCGCTCTTTGCTGGACCACAGACACGTACGCATCCTACCAATTAGACGAATCTGTTGCAGCACCGATCAACTCACTTTGGGTTTGATCCCAACAAGCATTCAGAAAAAACTCGACGGTTTGCAAATATGGGATGCATGCCAAGTCATCCCGATGAATTAACTAGATTACATAAATCCATCTGCGTAGCGCCCTCAGGAAAGAGACAAATCTACAGGACCCCTTTGAGCGACATCCCATAGAACCTTATAACAAAGAGGTTCAAGGGCTACCACTGTTGGTCAATACATTCTCATCCAGAGAGGAACCCAGTTTGGTTCTCACGGATATCACCTCCACACTTAACGAAAAACCGAATACCAGAAAGTACTCTGGATACGACTTTGGACGCCACATCATGAAAGTTTGCTCAAGAGAATCCCGCAAGTTTTTTGAAGTTTATTGGCATCCCATCTTCATACTACAGCTTGTAGTGGATTTGTAAAGGTAGCTGCCCACAGTTCGTCACCTCCTTTGGGAAGTGTCAGCCTCAAGCAGTCTGGACCTGGTGCCTTAGCACGTTTGAAGAATAGACGTTCGCGTTGTATTTCTGTTTTCAATGGGAAATCGGCGTCCACCCCTGTCAGCTGAGTGCCTCTAAAGTGTGTGTGTTGGACGAGACCAACGGTGCCGTTCTTCTAGATGATCCACCCATTGCTCAAAAGGACACCTGTGTGAGTGAACTGTTGTTACAGGTGGTTTCAATTACTCAGTTTTGTTGGGTTTTATTGATCCACTTAGTTACAACAATATGTAATGGTTACCTGTGTCGGAGCTCACTAGCACACTCTGTCGTGACTTGTGGTGTCTGACTGATCTGCATGCACTATAGCTTAGAAAAACACAATTCGGGTGTTATTTCGGGTAGCCATACATAGTCGAAGGCTGAAGATGTCGTTTCTTATTCGGTGCGATTAGCAGTTCGCGACCATCGATAAAACTGATGGGAATGAAGAGCCACACGCCTCTAGAAAATAATGTATTAGGGTTGAACTACTCCTCACCAGTGCGAATTCACATCATGTGACCAGATCCTGACCAACTCTTCAGATGACTTCTCAAGTGTGCACTCGAACAGCCATACGGGATTCTTCACTTCTAGACAGATCGCTCCCGTTTGTTCTAAATTGTCTAATGAATAAGACATGGGTTTCACGGCTGGATAACCTTGGTGAGAGTAGGATAAGTGTCCTCAAACAGCGCTACATTTGCTTGGAAATAAAAACTTCTTCACGTCCAGACGGTACAAACATCAAGCTTCGTTCTAGTATTTCGATGCAAAAAATCAACACGAGAGCGTTTATCAGCATACGGATAAACAAGAATACCAAAAAGACCTCTACTTACGCATTCAGCGATCAAGCGGTTCGTTATTACTCCGAAGCAAATTGGAATAAGCATTGATCATGTGCATGACTACGCCAAAATCGACTCACCTGCACAAGGTTAACTGCTGTCGGAAAGTCACCATTCAATAACGGTTCACGAATCAAGCTGCGATCAGGAATGGAATGAAAATAAACAGATAAATCTTAAGTGAAGTATATCCTTACTGCCACCACCACTCCTTGAGAACTATACGCGTCATCAAGCTAAAATCAAAAGCACGTAGGGGGAAGCAATCAGACGTGATTTATTAGTTGAACTATGGTCTGCATTCTCCTTAATGATCAAGTGTGAATGATGACGTCAAAGTCGGGGCAAACTGCCAAAAAACCGAAACTAATTTGGATGGTGAGACGGCATCAAGGAGTGCCAAAACCCAATAGGAAGTTAGGTTGACAGGGAAAATAACCAGATAATCTACAGAGACCGGAAATTAAAACTTGTGGATGGAAACTATCTGAGGGAAATAGACGCTCCTGACTTTAAAACCACAAAGAATGTCCTTGGAAGAAAGTAACTATTGACACTAATGAGCCTTACTGCCTTTACTCCGTCTGATGGACCTTCTCCTTGTAAACAAAAAACTGCACCACGTGTGAATTGCATTTTCGATGAATGAGCTGTGGACAACCAACGCACTGGGAAATATACAATTTTACGATGTTACGCTACTGCAACTCCTTGTAAGTAGACACAAGTCAATTCGATACAAAATCGTGGCGCTCCGCAGAACAGCTGTTTTTCTGGTAGATGTTTCGGGCGAGATAACTCAATTGCTAAAGACGTTAACAGACATAATCAAGACCTGCATATACCGGTGACGCTAGGCAAATCAGTCAGTAGAACGGCAGCACGCGGAGACACTGTGTTGGGTGTCTGAATATTACGAGAAACGCAAAGCAAAAACGAAGCAATTTTTGACAATTCAGATCTGCTCACTTCATGTACGGGTTTGACCACTCCGAATATAACACCGCGGGATGCCGTGGGTACAACTCCGGCCCGAGTGCTCGCAAACTGACTGAAAGCTTTCATCTCGAAGCACTTTACAAACGTCGCGTCCAGAGACGTACGTTAGCTGGATGTCGGTTGGGATTAGATTGAGCCTCCCATCAATATCAACTTAATTTGCAAATGACTAATTCGTCAGTCGCGTATAATTTAGTTTCCAAGCTCAACGTGAGGAGCATGCAAGCTCGGGCAGTGCGTCTACCTGATAAGCCCCCAGAAAGGCCCTCAGGTAGCGCGGATGGGTAAAGCTTCCCCCAGACTGCCCAAGCCACACTGTACAATGAATATGATTCAAGTCAATTCGATCTTTTGAACAACATGTATAAATTGCGGTGCCTCAGCGAATAAAACAGTACAGATGCACAGCTTCCCGCATCCGTAACTACAGTCCTTCAAATCAGACTGCATGACTGCAACCGGCGTCGCAATTTCAGCTTATTTGTCCCTCTACTTGAACTCGCCTAACTTTTTGGAGGCTGGGCAAGGAAAGGATTAGTCATGCTTTTGTGCGCCTCTGTGCATATGGAATTATTATTATCCAATGTCTTTCGTAGGTGTAGTGCATGGGTCGGATGATTTTTGTTTCCAACAGTTGTAACATCGGAGACTTGGTCTAGAATGGTCCGTGTACCAATTGAATGTCAAGGAACAGTTGTACTGGCTGTTGATCAGGTGGCTGAGCTTGGCAACTAACTTGCAAATGTTTCGTCACCATAGGGGGAGACATCATCGGTGCGCAGTGACGTCTTCTCCTATGGTGACGATGCGTTTGCAAGTTAATTGCCAAGCTCGGTGAGCAGATCAACAGCCACCTGATCAACAACCAGTACAACTATTCTTTGAGTTGGGCAACCACGCCATCCCAATTATGCCAACAGTCCTTTAAGAAGGTGACCTATCTCACATACCGACAATATATCGTTAAACAGAGCCGTTTTGCTCACTTTTGGGGTAGCGCCCTCACCAGAATAATGTGGTGAGGACAGCACTATACATCGATTAAACAGTGATAGCTTGCGAAGAGATCGGATGAGCAGTGTAGCCGATAACTGTGCCTCTTGCCTCTGCAAAAGGAGAAGTATCACTAATACTCGCAATGCCGCTGATCGACTAGATTTCCCGTATCCTGAAAAGAGATGACTAGGATGGTGTCAAGGGAAAACACACGGATCCTCTACTACAGGAATCTTCGTGCAGAGCCCTAAGCCAACAAAAGACAATACAATGAGCAACAGCACCAAGCAAGGCTGTCACTCCTCATGAGAGTCAACATAAGTCACACTTGACCTCAGTTAAGGACAACGGACCTAAGTAAAAAAAATGTCTCACCACCAGAAGATGCACTATGCTCATTTGCATAAATTATGCGAATTCGGCTAAAGCGATTGGCGGCGATTCACAATCAGCTAACAGACAACAATCACTAGCAACGCTGAGCAAATTGAGAACAGCATGCACGCCTGAGACACCGGAAAGTAGAAACAACTCCTCTGCATCAACATACATTGAACAGAAAATTCATTTTGGGCGATCATTCTGGGAGAACCAGCGCAGCAATTGCCGTTCATTCCTCAGTGAAAGAAAGTTGGACAACAGTATCCGACAACTGGTTTCGCCATGCGTGAAGCTTGATCGGAACCGGAGAATTCACTTCGGAAGCTCCTAACTCACATACGACGAGATGATACATGGTAGGTCTACGGACAAGTAACAGCCACAGAACAAAAACGTTTGGAGAGAAAACTACACATGTGTGGTTATTGAGCGTTCGTATTGCATTATCCCCAAACCAAGGTAACGTGCGGGGAACAGATGGGTGGCATACTCGTCAGCATCACCACCAAACTATTCAGTACGATGTAGATGAGCTGACCCATAGGTCAGTCTCGGTAGCCAATCTTGGCGATTTCTCATGAAGTTGCTGGGTCGCTCGCATACTGCATCCCATTCTGCATAGGTTTCGATTAACAGAATTTATAAAGGCAAACCGCCGAGTACAATGATGACACTAGGGTAGTCTCGACGTCGTTCAAACTCGTGAATTCACCTCATCGCTAAAAGCTAACACGTAGTCGTCCAAACATAGAACCATTAATCCCTACCTGTTCTACCCTCAAGAATACGACCATGACTTCTCGAGTATTTACCATACAAGGTCAAACTGGGACGTGAAAGCTACAATGGGACAGGCTGGCTCCAAAATCTGACTAGTACAACCATTCCTGAATCGCTACGGAATTCGCTGATCTCGCTCAGCCAACGCTCCTCCCGTTTTGGTGCGGTTGATCTCGTTGGCCGTTTGAATATTCATGCAATATGCTTCCCTTTGGTGTTCAGGCTGGCTAATCTGACTAGTACAACCATTCCTGAATCGCTACGGAATTCGCTGATCTCGCTCAGCCAACGCTCCTCCCGTTTTGGTGCGTGCGATCTCGTTGGCCGTTTGAATATTCATGCAATATGCTTCCCTTTGGTGTTTTTGCGAAGGATTTCATTTAAATCTCAATGATCACCACGGGTAGCTTAAGTGGGGGCGAGATAGTCAAGTGGTTAGAGCGCGAATTTGCTGACCAAAAGGTCCATGGTTCGAACCCGACCTCTGCCTCTCGACTTCCCCTGTATGGGTTTGGGCAACCTGATAGTATCCCAGCCCTCGTACCTACTTTGGGTAGCATGGAAGCTAGGCACCGAAAGGGTGCTACAGCTAAACGATTAACGTGGTTTTAGTAGAAGAACTGGTGCAGACAGGAAACGGAAACAACACCGTTTGTTTGTCGCCTCGAATAGGCCATAACAAAACCTAACCGTGTGACTTACATCAGCATGGCACAGGCGACGAACGGCAACAGGGCAAACCGACGTTCGTCAGCAAAAAGCGTATCCCATATATGAATTACATCTGTAAAAAAAACAAACCGAACGATCTACCGGTGAATGGTAGTTAAATGACGAGCAGCAAAGTGCATGGTCGGCTATCGACTTGCACAGCACAGAAGCAGAGATCAAAATTCACATAGCCAACCACTGATTTCACTCCGTATAGGGCTTGTCATGTAGGTGTGATTCCCCGAATCAGAACTAATCATTTGGCATTGGATTATTTTAATTCGATTGACTCAAGAAATCAGTTGACGTAGTCTGCGGAACTCTTCAACTGCGATGCTAAAGGCAATCATTTCATATCCAAACACGAAAAACTAAAGGGAATTGTGATACGCATGAAAAACGCTCAAGTTCAGACGCTAGTCCCGTGATAAGCGCACTGCTTACCTGATGGACTAACAGGCGACTTCCAATACATCGATGTGCTTCACTCGATGTAAGAGAGTACGGTTCCTGTTAC
>NW_008751663.1:2424604-2435947 GCF_000715545.1 Opisthorchis viverrini
AGCAATTGCCGTTCATTCCTCAGTGAAAGAAAGTTGGACAACAGTATCCGACAACTGGTTTCGCCATGCGTGAAGCTTGATCGGAACCGGAGAATTCACTTCGGAAGCTCCTAACTCACATACGACGAGATGATACATGGTAGGTCTACGGACAAGTAACAGCCACAGAACAAAAACGTTTGGAGAGAAAACTACACATGTGTGGTTATTGAGCGTTCGTATTGCATTATCCCCGAACCAAGGTAACGTGCAGGGAACAGATGGGTGGCATACTCGTCAGCATCACCACCAAACTATTCAGTACGATGTAGATGAGCTGACCCATAGGTCAGTCTCGGTAGCCCATCTTGGCGATTTCTCATGAAGTTGCTGGGTCGCTCGCATACTGCATCCCATTCTGCATAGGTTTCGATTAACAGAATTTATAAAGGCAAACCGCCGAGTACAATGATGACACTAGGGTAGTCTCGACGTCGTTCAAACTCGTGAATTCACCTCATCGCTAAAAGCTAACACGTAGTCGTCCAAACATAGAAGCATTCATCCCTATCTGTTCTACCATGAACAGTACGACCGTGATTTCTCAAGTATTTACTACCCAAGGTCAAACTGGGACTATATCTGTTTGCCTGAAAGCTACAATGGGACAACCTGGATCCAAAATCTAACTAGTACAACCATTCCTGAGTCGCTCCGGAATTTGCCGATCTCGCTCAGCCAACCCTCCTCTTGTTTTGGTGCGGTTACTCTCATCGGCCATTTGAATACCCAGTAATACACGTAATATGCTTCCCCTTTGGTATTTTTGCGAAAGATTTCATCCAAATCTCAATGACCAACAAAGATGGCTTAAGTAAAAGAACTGGTGCAGACAGGAAACGAAAACAACACCGTTTGTTTGTCGCCTCGAATAGACCATAACAAAACCTAACCGTGTGACTTACATCAGCATGGCACAGGCGACGAACGGCAACAGGGCAAACCGACGTTCGTCAGCAAAAAGCGTATCCCATATATGAATTACATCTGTAAAAAAAACAAACCGAACGATCTACCGGTGAATGGTAGTTAAATGACGAGCAGCAAAGTGCATGGTCGGCTATCGACTTGCACAGCACAGAAGCAGAGATCAAAATTCACATAGCCAACCACTGATTTCACTCCGTATAGGGCTTGTCATGTAGGTGTGATTCCCCGAATCAGAACTAATCATTTGGCATTGGATTATTTTAATTCGATTGACTCAAGAAATCAGTTGACGTAGTCTGCGGAACTCTTCAACTGCGATGCTAAAGGCAATCATTTCATATCCAAACACGAAAAACTAAAGGGAATTGTGATACGCATGAAAAACGCTCAAGTTCAGACGCTAGTCCCGTGATAAGCTCAGTGCTTACCTGATGGACTAACAGGCGACTTCCAATACATCGATGTGCTTCACTCGATGTAAGAGAGTACGGTTCCTGTTACGCAACATGATACTGGATTTTTACTGGTCAAACCAAGGAGAAACAGTACGGTGGATGATTATGGTGTTTGGATACTGTGTCGAGTTGGTCTCGGTCTTTTTTTCGGCCGAATATTTTCGTAGATGCTCAACTAACGTTTGGAAAGTCGAATAAATAGGCTTCTATCAAGCGTGACAGTAGCGCTGCAATTGCAAGAGAACTCAGTGAAAACCCTAGAGATAGTAAAATTGGTTACACTATATGGTGTACCTCTGACACTGACCGGGCTAGTTGCTGACGACCGGTTGGATTGCGCAAGGACTGTCCTGTTGATTACATTGTAATCTGTTTCGTACAAATGTGGCCGGATGGTCCTCGCCCTCTCCCAAAAAGCAAAAAACAACTTTCTTTCTTACTGTGTCCAGGGGAACAATACGCGGCTTTTACTTGTTGTACGTATCTATTGGATACCAATGCCTCTCACGCTGTCAATCAGTCCACGTGCAGTTGGTACAACTGATGGGAGTTTAGGTGAACAAATTTCTGGACATTGATGGAACACATGCAAAATAACCTGGCGGAAAAAAGGACCGAAATTAACTCCACAAAAAATTTGGACACGATATTCATCGACCGTTTAGCACGTCCATATCGCGCGCAAAAAAGACCGAAATTAACTCCACAAAAAATTTGGACACGATATTCATCGACCGTTTAGCACGTCCATATCGCGTGCAGAGAAGTTTCTGAGCACAGATGATGAGTATGTCGGCGCTCGAATTTCAACGATATGCACGCTTGTGCCGATTTCGTTCAGCTTCCCATGTTTGGATATGAAATGATTGCCTTTAGTATCCCCTTCTCAGGAGAAGAATGCGGAATGTTAACTTTGAGCGAAACGCTGTCTAGTTACCTTTGTTGGATCATTGGTGAATCTGACATGCAATTTAGTCTATGATAATGTTCATGGGCTTTTGTTGATTTTTCCAAATTACGATGAAATTTGACTAAATGCGATCAACATTGGTTGGTACCATCGAAGCCCTGTTATGACTCACCGCCACTTTTTTATGACAGCTTGAATGGATTAGTCGCCAGTTGAACGTCCACACTGTTCCGACACCAAGGACCTCAGGTGACAAATTCCCTCAAAGCATTCACCTTTTTGTAGCAAAAAGGTATTCGGTGGCGGCATCAAGAAGCCCTTTGTGATGTGTTAAGACCTAGCTTCATGGGTGACAACAGCACCAAGATTCATCCTACTTCATAGGAGAATCGACATTTTCGACCAATCTCGTCACCGATTACTCTGGAGAAGTTACACTCCACCAGTACAGAAAGTCAAGGGTAATATCCTGTGTGCCACTAAACGCCCAAGCTGATCTAATCATACAGTAGTAGATAAATTTACCTGGAAGACGAAATTCCCGGGCCAGAAGAAGACTCAACCACCGGAAGGCATAGTGTTCAGGAGCTAATCCGATTCCACTGAGGTGGGTGAATAGGACTTTATCGAAACAGGACAGATAATCCATGAATAGCCTGATTTGGCCACCTGCAAGTGGCGAAAAAATTGAAAGATTCTAAGAGAAGACAAGAGCTAGCAATGAAAGTAACGTGTAATCGCTTAAACGGTAACGGTACAGACTATGTACTGTCAGAAACCGTTAGAAACATGGTCTGACCCTCAGTTTTATATAGGCAGTCAGCTTGTGGAGGGAAATCGGTTCTCAATCAAACTGTGATCGTGCAACAGTAGAAAACTCAAAATAAATAGTCCGTTATGACCAGTGCGATTGGATATGAAGACAAGGCCAACATACGGTTATCCGCGCGGGAAACATCATGTGTCGTTGTTCTGGCGAACTGGGTGATATTATGCGGTACCGTTTTCAAGAAGCAGTCAACAACCGGCCAATCGGACTTCCTTATTTTTACTCAGGAGAAATACGCCATTCTCGTCATTATCACCGTCAACACATCAAAGTTCATTACATGCTCCGCTGCCGTCAAACCGCAATTTATTAAAATGTTTTGGGGCGAAAAGAATAAAAGTGTATTTGGAAGGAAGCTAATAATAACCCGCCCTAATTAATCCGAGATGACTACACTTTCATACACTATGTCAGATATTCCGGATCAAAGCTAACACAGATTGGCAGTCACATTTTGTAGTGTCTACAACCACGCACAGGGAGCGAGATGGCTCAGTGGTTAGAGTGCGAGTTCACCGACCGGAAGGTCTGTGGTTCGAACCCGACATCTGCCTCTCGGCTTCCTCTGTCTAGGTTTGGGCAACCTGGCAGTATCCCAACCCTCGTGCTTCCTTTGGGTGGCGTGGCAGTTAGGCACCGAGGGAGTATTACAGCTGAACGATTGTTTTATTTTTATCATTTCGCACAGGGGATCAACAGAACTCCATCCTGGAAGGTCGGTCGCACCAGCAGACATTTCTGTGAGGCTAAAGCATGACCACCTCTGCTTGTTGCACCCTTATGCGATAATTCGGCATGCGGAATACATGGCTAGACCACTGCACCTTTTGGTATCCAAAATACTTCGACTGAGGTCCCCGTTGGACAATTGAACACTGGTTTTCCAACTAACTGATTCGTTGACATTGAAGACTGGCTCCACTGATGCAAAGTAGTGGCAGAAAATCAGGAAAGAGGAGATAAACTGGAGGCAAAAGGTCAGAAGAAATTTGTACCGACAAGAGGGATTAGGGAGGTCTATAGGGGACAGGCGATAGAAGAACGAAAGACCTCAATGATAACTTTCAAAAAAAACTGGTGCATACCAGCCCAGTCACCAGAACATATGATGATAAGAATAGTGGATTTTGTGAAAGCCAGTGGGAAAAATGATAAGGCTGTCTGAAAAACCAAACGAAGTAGAGGCCCGCAGTTGTGACTCAAAACTCGGGGTGGAGAGTAGAAAGACGGAGCAGGAAAGTAGGTGACAGAAAACAACTCAACCTCGTGGCACAGTGGAGAAACGGGACCAACTGCCCATAGTGGAATCGGAAATTACTGAAAACTCCGAATTTATTCAGTGGGGTGGGACTGAAGTACACATCTACAATTCATGTCTGATGAAAAGGAGAGGAAGGATACTGTCAACCGGCGATCACTTGATACACTAAAAATACTTGCTGCCTCCAGTGAGGCTGAAATTAAGCTGAAAAAGTTGAAAAAACAGTCCGAGAAGGGAGCTGTGAAACAAACAAAGAATGCACATAGGATAACAACCCACCATTAAAGTGGAAATAATGGGAAATTAGAATCGCAAGGAGCACCCACAAGATCAAAAGGGTCAGATCTCGATGAGGTAAATAGAAACCGTGAAGAAAAGTAATTGGTAGGCTGAATTAATGAAAAGTTCGATTCACAAGTGTTACACAATGAGGAGTTGAAGTCGCCAGACAGAGCGGACAGAAATATTCTTAAGTACTGTATTTTCACATTTGTTTAATGTGTGAAAACCAGGGATCTAACATCGGAGGGTAGGAGTGGTGAAACAAATAAGGCTTCTGTACTTTGGAGGGAACTGTGTGATCCATCTGCCTTCTCAACATGTCGGGGCAAACAGCCCGAAATCCAAACATGAATCACATCCACCAGACAAACTTACAAGAATAAGGTTCTGGCAAGAAACTACACACGGTTGACTAACGGACACAGTGTAGTCACATGCCATCGATAGCAATACATTCATCGCACTACACACAGCGGTCATCGAGTGATCTCACCCAAATGGGTACAGGAGACAAATAGACCAAGGGAAGGAAATCAGCAGCAAAATCACGACAAAAGAATTATTTTTGCTACGTTTCACGTGATTGTGGGTGTTATCTTCTCCCTAGGAAGGACGGTTACCTATATTGACGTCGAGTCACCGGCACAGAGTTAGGGAGAAAAAGGCCACGTTAAAACTGTGAGATATAGATTATCAATGTCTCCAACTGGCACATCAACTCTGTCTATGCAGCCATCAAATCTTCAAAGTGTAGAAATTCAAGAATCCACTCCAAGCGGATCTCGTGCGAAGACAAATGTTGAGGTTGAGTTCTCCATTGGAAGCTGGTTATTTGGAAATTCCCCCATGCAATCAGTTTAGGTTCCGCAGGAAAATAGGAATGTAAGGCACCACCTCAGTTGGTTTATGTGTGACTACTAGTTGCCTTATTAGTGTGACTTAAACATGAATTAAATGTGACAGAAAAGCTGGCTGTGAGAAGACTCAAGACAGAGTACAGATAGATGAAGTAGGGTTGATAGTGAGTCTATGCGGTGTGGAACCGGGGCTACCGCAAACATATAAGATATTCTGCAGTACAGAACAGTGAACAACCACGTGTTATCTTGAATCCACCACTCTAAGAGATTGCCTACCAAGTAAGTTTGGCAAGGAGAACTTTCATTCTACTGAATTCACAGCTAGTACAAAGGATACAACCTTCGGCAAACATAGACGCAGGAGCGCAACGGAGAAAGCGCAGCGGCTCATAACAGTGTAAAAAGGGATCAAACCTACCTATTCCTGGAAATTGCCCGTTGTCCAGTTTCCTAATAAAGTTTGTGTGAATCTCTGTCATCAGATTGTTGAAGCAGTAGAAAGTGTCCGCCTCCGCGTAGCCTGAAATCGGTAAACAGTTTCACAGAAAGAGCTCACCTATTGAAATGCAGTAAACGACAAATGCTGGTGAATGAACGTTATTTGAATGTACATGGGTCGTTCTGCTTGCAAAGTGCCGACCACTAGAAAATAAGGTCAGGAGATTAGTATTTCGACAAAACAAGCATAGAACAAGGAAGTTTCTTTATTCATCGTCGCCAGAGGATTCCCAGACAACCACATAACCTACAATACGGAGACATTTTTCACACAGGCGGTATGCATAGGGAAATTGAAAAAGCAACTAGTGACGGGAGGGATGAAAGCGCTTTACTATGGAGGAAGTCATGGGAGTGTTAGTCCTAAAAGCCCGGCACTAAACTGACTCTGGGGTCATCAGCTGGGTGAGCTAGATGACCGCAGAGTTTACGGTGTTTCCCACTACGGATGCATACCCGTGGTGTGTAATGGGCGTTTCGGCAGGCAACTGGTAGTATCTGACTACAACAGGCGAGAAATCTCAAATATTTCCTTAAGATAGTTCAAGTCATATCAATTCAGGTGCGATCATAAAACCAAGCTATTTTAAATAATCAGCTTGAAGTAGTAGTAATCGAGTTGGATTAATACGACTCGGACTGGTGATATGCATAAGCACTCACTAGTCCTCTAAACTTAAATGTTTACAAGCAGCACTGAAACTCAAGGCCTCGCATTCTTGCTGCTTTCGAATCTTCAGCGTTGCAGACAAACAAGAGTCGATGACAAACGCATGTATATTGGTCCCGGAGTAAGAAGCATTTTACTGCACCCCATACACACTTATCAGGGACGGAGTGCTTATTCAGTGGTGAGTGTGTACAAAATCGAAGCGCGAGAACCTAAAAATAGAGTTGATGATAATAGTGATTTAACTTTTACCTGTTGCACACATTAGTCCTAAGTATTTCAGTGCAGACAAGTTGCTAAATTCTGGTATATTTTGGTTCATGAGCTAGAAATTAGTTCTGGAGTGGATTGGTTTTAAGGTGTGCACAGAGTTCGGAATGTTAGTGAGATTTTCGTTAAAGGCGGAGGAAGAATCAACAAATATGGGGCAACAATTTTTCACCGGGACAATAACGACGAAGCAACGAAAGCGAACTCACGCCGCCACTGCTCATCTGGATCAGTCGCAAATACATAGTAGATTGGAGCAATCACTTCATTCATCCCTTGGACATATCCCTGGGCAGTATGTGTCTTATAGTATACGTAGAGAATGCGTTCGATAACTTCCCAGTGTTGTTCAGCCCCCAGGGGTGTTGCTGTTGTGTTGCTGTCGTACCGTGCTTTGTCCTTGGGAGGCGGAGTGACAGGGGGTTCGAGGAGACCGGAAGCCAAAGAATGGCTCGGTTGGAAAGGATCATAAACAGACATATGGACCATATTCGTCACACCTATAAGATTTGGCTGGACCGCCTGGGACTGTGAGAAGAAACAAAAACATTGTTTCGATGAACCACACGCAGGGGGAAATGGAAAACAGTAGTGCAAGCACCACAAGTAAAGTGTTGCCTACACGTGCACGTCTTTGAAGTCCTATCATTAAGGCAACCTAGCAATTACCTTCTCACCTTCGGAGGAAAGTTAGTGTCTGATGAAGTCAGTACATGAATCTCAAGAGCTAAAGTTTCGTTTCTTAAATGGTGTCACTTGCCAGAAAGACATATCACCAAGTCTCAAGGGTTCATTGTTGATGATGTGAGGCGCCTCAAGGCTTTTTACCACCAATGCCCCAGAAGTGCTCTTGACGCCAGATGGCGCCAACGCATTCATACTGAAGTAATTAAAAAACGGGTATTTGGTTGTGCAGCATGTAATGTGCTATGCATGCCAAAACACCGTCTAACGAGTGGAGTGCTGTTCTCCGTTCCCCCTTCAGAATGGTGCAAACAGCGAGGTGGACAATGTATGACTTAGCGGAAGGGTGTAAAAGAGACCACGAAGAGCTTGGGTGCAGTATACCCTCCAGGAAGAGGTCCCCAAGACCACTCCTGCGCTTCATTGGAAGCATTGTAAGAAATGGCGGTTCGTCGACGTCAGTGGCGCTCGTGCTGTCAGTTTCTCCCCAGATTGAGCGTTCTAAGATGCATGCACTTCGAATGATTGCGGTCGGCCAACATCGTGTTCCCTCCCTTATCCATTCTTTTCTCTTATTTTCACTGTTTTTGATTCGCAAATGGACTCCACAGCAGAAGCTGACGTGTAAAACATTGGGCGAGATGGCCCAAGTGGTTAGAGCGCGAATTTACTGACCGGAAGGTCAGTGGTTCGAATCCGACCTCCGCCACCCGACTTCCCCTGTCTAGGTTTGGGCAACTTGGCAGTATCCCAGCCCTCGTGCTTCCTTCGGGTGGCATGGCAGCTAGGCACCCAAAAGGTGCTACAGCTGAACGCTTTCTTTCTTTCGATCAGTTTCGTTGCAGTCACACAAGTGAACATCATCAACCAACGTAATGGTTCAAAGAAACTGTTTCTTCTTGAAGGCGTGTGTTCCCCAACGTCGCCATAAATGTCAGCAAAAAGGAGGACAAACGCCATCTGCCTGACGGTAAAGAGCGCCGATGGAAAGAAATTGCACCATACTGGTTTAAACGAAACGGTATATTGTGCGCAGTGGACGTCGCGACCAGAAGTCTGTGAAAGTTTTGCACCTGGTTTAATAAACATGGACGGCCAACTACAATTCCCTAACACAAATAACAAATGCCGCCCACCACGCGTTTATATATATATATATACATATAAGTGGATACATATCTTCTCGACAGAACAAGTTCAGTGAGATATGAAAACCAACCTGGAGGTAAGAAGCTTCGATGCGTCTCCGTAGAACCCCAACGTAGAGGTCGTCACCAAACAAAGTATTGCTGGGGAATTCCGTGGCACGATGAAAAAAGTCGAAGTCCGGGCATAGTCGCCTGCAATCTTTGTTTATTTGGACCAGAACCTCGTTGTCGTTGAAAAAATTGATCCAGTCACCATTGGGCTCGCAACTAAGTGGCTGATAAAAAATCATTATGAAAGCAAAAAAGGAGTTACATGATCCAGAGATTTGGTATCACCTGTTTCCACGACAAAATCACGTACATAGGAGGCGTATTCTCTCCGGTGACGAGCTAGGCGTTCCTCTAGTTTGGAACGATCTGATGGGAGATAATCTAGCAAGTACTGGCCACCAATGTAAAGCAAGAGTGGTAACCTCACCTTCCAACAGAGCGAGCGAATTCCCGGAGTGTCTGAACACCCATCTATGCAAATCTTCTTCAGTTCCTTAAGATTCAAGGTGTCCGCCTTCAACACAGACCACAAGTTATCTTGCTTATTTCGCATCTCAAGACTAGTGCGAATTCAAGGTTTCCATTTTACTAACCTGAAAGGAATATGAATTGATGATTAACAAAATCATATTCGAATCTTTCAGCTGTCGCGCAGTACATACACAATCTGAAGCAATAACCAGGATCGAGATTGTGTCGGGCCACCCAAGCCTAGACGGAATCAGTCGGGCTGTTCGCTAGGAACCTATCATTAGCTCCAGCCGTGAACACCTGTTTCAAGCTCAAGCGTATCATTACCGGGGAGAGCTCCAAACCACTTAGACTACTGACCAGGACGTCCATGAATGGAACCCAAGCCTCACTTTTAGATTTCCCCGTTAAAAAGACCTAACAATCTAGGAGTATCTTATGCGCTGTGCTTTGTTTAGGTTGCACAGCAGTGATGAATTGGAAAGCTGAGCATGTGATGTTAGTATGAACAGATTCTGCCATTCACTAGTACCAAATGAATATCTTCGCTTACGAGTCATCATCATCATCGTCAGCTGAAAGAACCGCGTACTCGTCGTACACTGGTTGTAGCTACCGCAGTTTCGTTCACCGATGGTTTGGGGGAGGGGTGGGTAGCTGCGCCCTTCGAGGAAGTCGGTCGACTGGCATACACAGCACGTGGCCAAGCCAACGCAACCTGTGCAGTGTGATCAATTCATCTATCGAGGGTGAGTTATTTCTCCCGAATACCATTCGACGTACTTCAGCATTGCTGATCCGGTGTTCCCACGAGATTCGGGCAATGCTCCGAAGACATCGATGGTCAAACACTAAAAGTCTTTTGACGTCGTCGGCGCGCAGCGGCCAGGTTTCTGATCCATATAGTAATATGGAGCGCACCGCAGCATTGTAAACTCGACCCTTGACAGAGAAACTGATGTCACGCCTACGCCACAGGTGACGTAGGTTCGCAAAAGCTGCTCTGGCCTTCCCAATCCGGATGGAAATATCATCTTTCGCGAGACCACCGGGACTGATACAGCTGTCCAGGTAAACAAATTTGTCTACTACCTCAATCGGTTCATCCGCAAGGATGAGGTTAGGGTTTGAGAACATCCAATCTTGCAGTAGCACTTTACACTTTGCAGGTGTGAAGCGCATACCAAACCGCGAGGCAGAATTATTTAGATTATTTAGTATTGTTTGCAATGCCACGGGGTCAGATCCTAGAAGAGCTATGTCGTCTGCGTACTCGATGTCTGTGAGCGGAGGCCCAGGGAGCACTTCGACCCCACAGGCATTAGAGGCTGGTAGTGAGTCTTCCATGATCGTATCAATGACGAAGTTGAAGAGGAAAGGTGAAAGAGGACAACCCTGTCGGACACCACTGGATGTGGTGAACTCAGGAGAGAGCTTCCCGTAGACCTTTACACGGCCGCGGGAGTTGGCGTACAGCGCCTTAATGAGGTTCAAGAATTTATGGGGGACACCTTTGCTCCACAGACACTGCCATAGTGCTTGGCGGTCCACAGAGTCAAAGGCAGCTTTCAGATCAAGAAAAACAACCACTGTTGGTTGCTGGAAGCAGTGTCGCTGTTCCAGAATCTGTCGGAGGGTGAAGATATGGTCGATACAACCTCTTGCAGGACGAAACCCCAGCTTGGTTTCACGGATCTGCCTCTCCCTGCGTTCAGTCAACCTTCGAAGGATAAGGCCAGAGAGCACCTTCGATGCCACAGCTAACAGGGTGATGCGACTGTGGTTTTCACATAGCGTCCGCGTACCCTTTTTGAAGATAGGGATAACTGTCGACATGCCCCATTCTGCAGGCACTTTCTCTTCGTCCCATATAGCACCAATAAGCTTCGTCAGGTGGGTCACGAGGGATTTTCCGCCTTCTTTGAAGAGGGCTAGATACAGACCGTCCGATCCTGGTGCCTTCTCACGTTTCAGTACGGCTATTT
>NW_008751663.1:2436824-2442781 GCF_000715545.1 Opisthorchis viverrini
CCGGATAGCTCTCGATAGAAAGTGTCCTTCTCCGCATCAGGACTGCAGTCCGTTGGGGCATAAGCCGACACGACAAACAGGCACCGCTTTTTATGCCGCGAGGCATTGAGCTTGATTGAACTGGATAGCCGGGCGGCGCAGAGACGACTGTTCACTGGGATCCAATCCAGCATAGAGCGTTCAGCTCTGGGGCTGAGTGCAACTCCCACGCCATATATTCCGAGTCGTCGCTTCTGGACGATTACTCCTAGTACGGGGTCTCGCTGCCCTTAGTCTGGCTGCTCCCCTTTGGCCTTCCTGGCATGGTTGCACCTTGTGGAACGAAGTTCCAGCCAGTGTAGCCCGCGGGATCATTGCAGCACTGAAGCCCGACCACCACGTCAACCCCACCTCTCCAGGTCGGGTGAAAAGTGAAATTACACCGTATTTCACGAAATTACAATGGCCAATAATAATGCAGGATGAATAGCGGTAGGTATAATCTAAATCACAAGCAGTATCTAAATTTCGAGGAGTTATCTATGCTGTTACATTGCACCGGATAACGAGCGGACTTAATTTCAATTCGATTGCTGGAGGTTGTGGAAAGCTTTATGCTCCTATGTAATTGTATCAATCCTGACGGAAGTGCACCTGATGAGTGAATGCACTAAATTCGACGGTCCAGATCTTAGGCATCAAAAAGGCATGTCATTGTGTTTCGATAGTTGCGTGTTAGGCTACAGTACCAGCGGCGTTGTTGCATGATTGGGAAACGCGGTATTCGCGGGCAAACGACCCGAGTTGTCTGCAGGTTTTTCGCCACTAATGTACTGTACCGATGTAATAAGAAAGCGCTTAGTTGATTATGTAGCCGGTACTTCATCCGTATAGAACATCCGACACAATCAACTACGATGACTCAGCCAAGTGTTACGTATGCCGATTCATTGTCCGTTGCATGCCTACTTCGCAATAGTGAAAAATATGGAGCGAACATGACTTGGCAAAAGGGTATGAGGGAGAGTACAGTGAGTTTGGGTGCTACTAGTGCAGCCCGCTTCCCAGGATAGGTTCTCTGTGATTCATATCTTGCGGCTGGCTAGAGATGTTAAAAAATGGTGTCAGCGGTGTTCGTCCCGTTAGTTTTTTTCAAGTTTAATTTAGTGTTCGGAGGTGTAGGCGTCTCAGAATTATTGCGGCAGATTGGCGCCAGCCGCCTCTCTCATCTTTCCTCCTTTTATCGCTTTGGACAAACTTGGTGGTTACATGACAGTTAAGCAGCAAACCGGAACTGTCATCTCTGATGATAGTGACGACGACGATGTTGGTGACCCTAATGGTCAACGACTGAAAGGATATCACAAGATTGGGACAAAAGGGAATAGCACCGAGCGGCGATTCAAGAAGTAGCGTTCATACGAAAAACCGAAAAGTGTCGATGCTAAAAATAGCCCTATGCGAGCGAACAACATGGATGGAAGCCCACGACAAACGCCACCAAGATCACTAGGCGGTCGCACCACGCAATGTCTGGTCAAGTACCATTTTTCTTAAATTCAGTTATTGGGCGCCATTTTCATTCAGGGTCGGTCTTCGGAGTTGGACTTTATTTTTATTAAGGGGGCAAGAACCCACAGTCCAAAACGGGACAGTGCACAGGGCAACAGCTTGACGTCAACTCACCACAAGAAGAGACAAAATCGCACCGTATTCTACGATTTGTATACCCCTGTGACCTATAGAGATATAGGGTGTCCTTTGATACCTACTGAGCTTCCCGTTCCAGTTCGATCGGTGAGTAGAGCACCGAGAAACACAGCCCATTGATCTTCAAGGCAGGGTTCGGAAAGTCAACGGCGGCTTCTCCCTCAATAACTTGTGCTAGTTATACAACCGTAGCAGTGTGCCCGCACCAAACTGCCACTTTGCGATCAGGGTTTTGAATCAAAGGCTTTGCTTCAGGATCACAATCCTCTTACTGTTTGGATTTGGGCACCTTCATAGAATGCTAGTGTACGATTATTCATGATTTTCACAACCACATCGGCCATCGCGCAGCGCCAGTATTTGTTTAATCTCCTTAGACGCATACGGCATGGTTGGTAGGCAAAAAGTGCAATTACTGCCTTTTCCACTTCGTTTTCAGGTATTCGTTCCCCCCCCCCAACCCCACCTCTCCAGGTCACAGCATTAGGACTAACAAATCTGTTCGTTTTGCAACAACCTGAGACGATTTCTGCACGCTCAGCAGCAGCTAGAGATATCTCGAAATCCACATTCATAATACCCTCTTGAGAGCTAATTCCACCAGTAACCTTTAATGTTGGTATTCTGTAATCAAATCATCATACTGATGATGTCGCCTCGATTGGTGATGAAACGTTTGCAATCAAACTGCCCAGCTCAGTGAACAAACCAACAAGCACCATGCTTAGATGTGTTGTGTTGGGCGGGATTCACCCCGCTAAACTGGATGCCCGTCGACGCTTCCCTGTAGTCAGTTTGTTTGGTAACGTTTGGGTAGAGTACCGAGGAAGATGGGTTCTTACTCCACGTGTGACAATGAATTGAGGCTGTAAATTTAGAGCCAACTGGGTCCACGGTTGACTTACAGTTGGCGGCCGCCAGGTTACGCGATGCGAACGTTTATGTTGAAAGTTCGTACTTGCCAGAAGCGGTTGACGATAAGCACACAACTGAAGGAGTCGACCTCCGCTGTCTGTGTGGCGAGTACCGACTCCGAATCGGTTGCCCAAACTTGATTCCAAAGAGTTCAGAAGACCTACTCAAGCATTCAAATCACCTGCAAGAATCAGTGTCAGTGCTTTTTGCTTGATGAACGAGACCAGATAGCTCATGATCGATTTCTATCGATAAGAATTGTCCTTCTCGGCATCGGAACTGGGTCATACAAGCGACACTACAAATGGGCACCGTTTTTATGTCGAGAAGCATTGAGCTTGACCAAACCAAGTAACCTGACGGCGCAAAGATGACTGTTCACTGGGATTCAATCAAGTAAAGTGCATTCAGCTCTGAGGCTGAGTGCAACTCCCACGCCACATATTCCACGAGTCATCGCTTCTGGATCACCGGACACGCGGAAGGAGAAAAGTGAGTTCATCTGCAGCGTTCTGAGATGCATAATCACATCAATTTTAAGGGAGTACAAGGTTTCAACAATAATGGTCTGTTTGTCAATATAACATGGAGCACGGACGTTAAAAGCTCCTGTAAAGAAAGGGTTTCGTGGATTTTGAAAGTAATTACTTTGTTTATTTTTAGAAGTTTCCGAAGGCTAACAGTTCCTAAGAACCGAAAATCACCACATTTAGATGGATAGCGTGCAAGACACGGACCAAACGAAGGCATGCCCTGGTTGGTCAGGATGCCAGCCAATCTCGACCAGGCATCTTTAGTTCGCTGCATATCGCGGAGATTCTAGCACTACCTTGTGCAATATTCTGTGATCACTCTTTAAATACAGTTGTAATAGTTTTCCTTTGTCTCCATAAAGGGCTGCCTGAAGCCATAGTGCCTTCTGATATACCATAGTAGGCGGAGCAGGAAACCAAGGAAGGATACAGAGTTGCAGGGTCATTAAGCAAGTCACAACAAACAGACAGCATGTACTATAAGGGCCTTCGGTCAGATAACTGACAGTTTATGACCCTGTGACGTTTGCTTTTGGGGTGGGAAGGGGCTGAGGAGGGACGTCAGTGGACACCGAACTGCGCGGGTAAATGATACTTTCCAGTTGCCCAGGCCGAGAGAGGGGGTTTAGTGGAGGTACCCCACCCTGAGATTTCGACTCAACAGTCTGATCCCCCAGATTTGTGTGAGGATATAGGGTTTTGTTCAGGGACCGTGTCGCAAGCTTCTGACTCAAAGGCCGGCGGACAGTAGGGTTTGCTTTGGGGACCCCGTCCGGGACCGATGACTCAATGGTCTGACCTGCTCGGCTGTAGAGGGCTGGCCTGGTCCGAGGGCGCAGGGAATAAGGCAATACCGTCTCATTCCTAATGCGGCTGCGCTCGACAGGTGCCTTTTGGGCACCGGACTCTTTGGTTTTAAAAGTACTCCGACCATATTGAATAATGCGCAGGCGGTCACGGTCAGCCGTTGAGCGATCGGATTATGCGGTTTTTGGGGCCAACCTTTCCCAAGTCGTCCTTCCCCAGGGGAAGGCATCATCTCTGCTTCCATACGTATGTACATGCTGGTCGCCTGTTGGAAACACCTTACTGCCCTCACACTCCTGTCGCAGAGGACAGTACGACTTTACCCCCAGACCGCCTCGTAGAACGATTACCTGTAGTACAGGGTCTCGCCGCATTTGGTCTGGCTTCCCGCCCGTGAGCCTTCCTGGTATGGTTGCACGTCGTAGAACGATGTTCCAGCCAATGTAGCCTGCAGGATCATAGTAGCACTCAATCCCGACCACCACGTCAGGGTGGCAGCCCTAAGTTGGTTGACAAGCACAATCATATGGGGAGCACTGAAGCACTGTGAACTCGACCCTTGATGGATAGGTTGGTGGTGCACCTACTAGTGCATAGGTGATGATAGCCGTAATACATGTCAGAAGGTGTATGTACACTAATAACAGTCTTCACTGTGGTTGACAGTAGTTGGCTACAACACGTAGAAAAATAAATACAATGCGAAAATGGGAGCAAGTCAAAAAAGGATTTTATCGTCTGTGAGAGTACCTCGGTGAAAGTCCGGACGGTGGGAACGTGTTTTTCACCGCAGTGCGACTGCTACACGTGTTCCACAATTGTCCGCTGACTTGTGGAGAGGCTGACATCTCGCTTCCTGCGCGCGCGCGAGTCTGTGTGTGCTGACGGCATTCGGTTTCCGTATACGTAGGTCCGTTTGCGCGTACATGGGCGCGTCAGCACGTGAGTGGTTGGCACGCTCACTAGGTCGTGCAGACAATCGACATCTGATGAGTCACCTTAATGTGACGTGGTCGTGGGCATGAAAAAGAGACAAGTCTCGTGATCCAGCCAGCGACTGTGGGCTGAACAATCAAGTTGGTGGGGGACTGGGTCGCTACACACCTACATCACAGCCGACGTTAGTCCACAATGGCTGTTCTAATAATTTTCCAATCCGGATACAAATATCATGATTCTCGAAACAACCGTGACTGTTTCAGCTGTCCAGATAAACAACGTTGACCGCAAGAGTGAGGTTATGGTTTGAGCACACCCAGTCTTGCAGCAGGATTATACACTGTGCCAAAGGCTGGTAGAATTATTTAGATTATTTGATATTGTTTGCAACACGATGACTGTAGATCCAAGAAAAGTTACTCGATATCTATGAGTGAATGCCCCAGGAATGCATCTCCCCGACATGCGTTCGAGGCTGATAGTGACTTCCATAACCACATCAATGAAGAAGTTTGAGTGCATAGGTGAAAATCTTTGGCGTCGCACATCGCCACACGATGTGCTGAATTCAGTTGAGGGCTTCCCGTAGACCTTTACAAGTTCGCGAGAGTTAGCGCCATAGGGCCGTGAATTTATGGGGGACAGCGTTGCTCCACAGACACTGCCATGGTGCTTGACAGTTCACAAAGTCAAAAGCAGTGTATCATCAGATATGTTGACAATGAAATTCCCCACGTTCATTCAGTCCCATTTGTAACCCCGCCCCACTTTTGTGTTTAGTGTGTATATATGAACGGACTTTTGTTTGTCCTTACTGTTGATTCCTCTCTCCTACCTTTTATATTGTACAACGCGATTCCCCCTTTTTTGTTATTTTGGTCTGTGCCCATACCATCCTTGTTGTTTTTGACCTGAACATAAACCGTTCTTTGACCTTGTCATCGGACGTGTCGTTTAAGTTCACACGTGGTTTCGCTAGCTTGTAAACACGTGGCTCCGAGTCGGCGTGGACTTTGAGACCCGTTAGGAATTAGCAGTTCCTAAACCGGTGTATAGAAGCCGGCGTAGTCCCAC
>NW_008751663.1:2443119-2444428 GCF_000715545.1 Opisthorchis viverrini
TCTGTTGTCGTATGACTCCTCTGTTGATGAAAACTCGATATGTGGTGACTGTGAACTTGGGTTTCCATCCGGTGAACCGAAGGCCGAGAAATTCGTAGCGAAGTTTTATTCAGAGGAAATGGAACGCACGAATTTATCTACTAATCGGCCGAGAAATGGTGACGCAGCCGGGACTCGAACCACGGGGCATGAAATGGACGCCAAACGTGTCGACCACTATACCACAACGCTAGGATTCAGCCTGCCGAAAATAGAAATAGATAAGTTCAGCGGGAATCCGATAGAATTCTGGATGTTTACGAAAGCGTTCGAAATGAACGTAGCCGATCGGCTGCTTGAAGACAGCAATAAATTGATGTGCCTTCTCCATTATTGCTGTGGGGAAGCCAAGGAGGCCATTGAACACTGCGTGTTCCTCTCTCGAAAGACAGGCTATCGAAGAGCCAGGGATGTCCTAAAGACGCAATTCGGAAGGCCACACGACATTGCACAGTCGTTCATGAACGAGCTTCTGCGTGGTGGGCCCATTGCTCCCGGAGACGTCGATGCCTTACGAAGGCTGATTAGGAAACTGGTAAACTGTGATCTCGCGTTAAGACAGATGCATTACATGGCCGATTTGAACTGCGTAACCAATCTCAAGCGTATAGTGGAACGTCTACCTTGGCGTTTGCAAGAAAAGTGGGCTGAGGCGGCAGACAACATACTGCGTTCGGGATCAGAGCCAGAGTTTGATCATTTAGTATCCTTTCTTAACAGAAGCTTCAAACTGCTACGGTGTTATCGCCAGCACAGGAAGATATGGTAATCAGATAGACAAAGTAGGCTTAGAACGCCCGCCTAGAAAGGCCCGCATCAACGTCGTAGCTGTGAAAGCGAGTGTGACTTGTCCTCACTGTTCCCAAACTCATAGCCTCTCAGATTGTGAAGTGTTTGGCATCCTACCCCAGGTCAAGAAACTGAGTATACTGAGAGGCCTCAAGTTATGCTTCAATTGCCTGGAGCCTAACCATAGAGCATTTGAATGCCGCGTCCCTACGCGTTGTGACGTATCGAATTGCAACCAGCGACATCACCGTCTGCTTCACGACACACAGCGGATGGTTGTTAAGGCAACAAAGGCCGCCAGCATCAACTCAACCGTGGTTGGATGGCGCCGGAACTACCTTGGTTTCGTAGCAGTTCTGCTGATTGGCCCAAAGGGGACTTTGCTAACTCATGCCCTGTTGGATAATGGATCTGATACCACCCTAATAACAGCAGACGTGGCGAACCAACTTGGGATAGAGGGAGAAGCAACGCGTGTAGA
>NW_008751663.1:2448239-2448951 GCF_000715545.1 Opisthorchis viverrini
TATTCGAACTACAGTCAGTCAGTAAAACATCCAGCTCTTTGGAGCCGACATCCCGTTACTGCTTTGATCATACGTAACCTTCGTGAAGTAGAAGGGCACTGTGGAATAGGGCAGGTCTTGGCCTCTATTCGACAGCGGTTTTGGATTACCAATGGGACCGGCGCCATCAAACGAGTGATTGGTGCGTGCTCTTTATGCGGGCTCCGGTTCGCACAGCGCGGTACACAAATAATGGCTCCATTACCGGCAGACAGAGTAGGAGTGAGTTGGTGCCCCTTCGACTGCGTGGGAGTAGACTACTTTGGAACTTTTAAGACCAAACGCGGCCGTTCGCAAGAAAAACGCTATGGCTCTATCTTTAGCTGTCTCAAGACTAGAGCAGTCCATTTGGAAATGGCATGTAACCTGTCGACTGATTCATTCCTACAATGTTTGATGCCCTTGGCTGGTAGACGTGGCAAGCCCGCCGATATCCACAGTGATAATGGTACGAACTTTGTTGGTGCGCTAAAGGAATTTCGGATGATATAAAGCGGTGGAGTCCGAGTAAAATACCAGACCGGCTCTTGACTATGGATATACGGTGGCACTTCAATCCCCCAGCAGCTGGCCATCGTAGTGATGTGTGGGAGCGTATAATGAGGTCGGTACGACGTCTATTAAGGGAACAATGTTTGACCGATGAACAACTGAACAAGCTTTTTATACGAGC
>NW_008751663.1:2449539-2450066 GCF_000715545.1 Opisthorchis viverrini
TTTTGTGTTTAGTGTGTATATATGAACTGACGTTTGTTTGTCCTTACCACTTCACCCTTTTGGCCTTGAGGTCATCCGGCCATTTGTATCTGACTTTGTACGTGTGACTGTCTCACGTGGGTGCCTGTTTGCTCCCTTGCTTTGTACTTTAGTAGTCCAAGCGGACTGTTTGTTTTGGACGCGTATCTAGTGTCGAGGTTTGTATAAATTGTAAAATTTCTCTTACCCTAGTTGTACTGTATACAAACCCAGCTCCGACTTTGTTTTGCCTACCCGGAGGTTCTGGTATTACGCGTCACTCGAAGATACCGTTCGACCGTTACAGGCAGCTCTCAAGTCAAAGGAGACAACCAAGCTTGGTCCCCGGAAACCATGTCGCCATTCCAAAATTCGTTCAGGGATGCAGGGCGAAACCCAGCTTGGTTTCCATGGATCCCTCTTCCAGTGTTCTGTCAACTTTCAAAGGATAAGGCTGGGGAGCACCTTCGATGCCACAGCAACCAGGCTGATGCCACTGTTGGTTGTTT
>NW_008751663.1:2450085-2470471 GCF_000715545.1 Opisthorchis viverrini
GTTTTCTTTGCCCGCCACTTTTAAACCCTAACGTTCAGATCTCGTGCCATCTGATTTGTTCTCAATTGGACATAATAAAACCTTGTAATTTCGGATCGCTCCCCATGCCACCTCAGGTGTGATGAACTCTACTTCATTAATGTTTACTGTTTACGTCACTTTCTCTTTTCCAGGAAACTCCCATTAATCATGTCTTTATTCTGACTGTACTACTATAATCATGCTCGACGGTATGCTGCCCTCTAGTTGGGGATAAATATTATTATATCATTATTATCTTATTATAAGAATGCCTACTCTCCGCAGACACTTTCACTTTGCTCCAGGTCGCACAAAGAGGCTATGTTCAATGGTCACCAGGGGTTCTCCGCCTACTGTGGAGAGGACTGAATACAGATATGTTGCACTTTATTTCTTCAAACGGGTACTTGAAGTTAACATTCCATTTGGCCGTACGCCATATCTCCAGAGGCCTTTTTTACTTATTGGCTCACTCATTCTTGCTAACTTGGGTCAGTCAGTTGATACGGGTCACAGCCGTATCCGGTAGCAAGAGCATTTTCCATTTTCAAACTTTTAGATTTCTACGAATGCCGGCAGACTTTCCTAATAATAATAATGTTGATTCCCAACTTGCGAGTGGCATACCGTCAGATATGATAACAATGTTGCAGTCGGAATAAAAGCATGACTGGCGAAGCTTGTGGCACAAAAGTTTGGGAATAGGGATAGCGTCATAGGAAACGGCATCATCTGATGTAGCCATGATCACCGAAACCGGCATGGGCAGAAAAGCAAAGTTACCGTGCGTTTTTGCGAAAATATCGAGAAAGATAGAGTCTTCGGGATTTAAAAGTGGCGGGCAGAAAAACAAATTGAAGGAGGACAAAACAGGAGGCTTCCTGTCTGATACATGACAGGAAAGGTGAAAAATGAGGAACCGGGACACCAGATCAAGTGAAACAGCGGAATTGGCGTCATCAAGCCGATCATGTTGAACCAAACGTAAACTCACCGCTAAGGCCTCGCGGCCTTGGACTGCCTGGCTCATGGCCACGGTAAGAAAAAATGTAAGTGTGGGATGATGTTGTGGAGGGATAGCAAAACGGATGAGCGTTAGCGGGAATGACAGGCGACGGTGCACAATGAAGCTGTAGAGACTCACCGGTGCCGCTATTATGGAGTCGGGCACAATAGATCTTTTGTGGAATGAGATGGTGGCAACACATTAGTCGGAACGCGAGCTATACAAAAAGTTATCGGAATTTTGTGGGGAGCACAGATATATTTATGGTTGACTTCGAACGAAAAGTTCAGCGGGCTGAAATGAATATGTCATGGAGGCGGCTGGGGTTAAGTGGGAAGCTTGTTGTATTTGCGGCTGATGGAAGAAATGGGCTGTAGGACACGGCCGCGGGTGGGAATGGAATGGTTGGGGGTGTGTTACCAAACTGGCTATGACAGTGCCTTTTCATCATTAGCCTGGGATGCCTCAGTTTTTGGACAGCCCCGTAACAGACGTCACATTTAAGTTGATTGTGCTGGGGTGTGCGGTTCTTTGAGCAGTGGGATTCATTTTAGGTTGACCGAGGTAACTAAATGGAACGGGGCCGATATAGGATTTTTATGGATTTGATCGCACAATTATATTCGGTCCCTGCTATCCATAGTGTTGGTTTACTGTAGGGCGTTGTTGAGGTAGTTCAGATGATACTGTTGAATTATTATAGTTCTTCAAAGATGTTGGATCAGAATGCTTCTTGCTGGCGTGCGAAAACCCGAAGCAGAATGAACTGTCAGGCGTACGCGCACCACGGCCTGATCGGAATCTAGTTGTGCCCGAGAAAGAAAGAAGGAAAGGCAGTCTTGAATTGTTAATCTCAACCAGTGGCTGTCGGCCACATGATACAACTTGGCCCACGGTTGATTTACATTTGATGGCCACCAGGTTACTAGATGCAAACATTCATGCCGAAAGTTTGTGCCAGCCAGAAACAGTTCACCACTAGCAGATAAGTGTAGGAGTAGCTGTCCGTTGTCCGAAGAAATGCATAATCCGGTTGCTACTACAATCTATATTGACGCGTCACCTGACGCCAGGGAAAGCTGAGTGTCGTTAAAATGGGATATACGGTTGACCCGAAATCAGAATGAGAAACGCTGGAGGGGCTCGCAGGATGTTTCCCTTGATTTGTTCAACAAACCCTAGGAAGTTTCTCGTCAGTTTAAAACAGTCGAAGGCCATAATGTCGCCAACTAGCAAAAACGCTTTAACCGTCAATGGTTGAAGATCTGACAGTTTACTGAGCGTCTGGGTTAGGGACTGAAATACATTTGGCGAATCGCCCTTTGATTAAAATGTAATGCACTGATATTTTTCACCGATTACCTCCCCACTGCTGTCAGAATGTAGAATCAAACAATTTCGCTCGAAAACCGTAATTGTTCATCTAGCTGCGATGCCACGAGTGCGGAGATAGTGCCACGTTACCCCAGCTTATAGAAGAGCAGTCGAGATGTAACGCTTAGTTTAAAGCCTCGGACATTCCGCTCAACCAATAAGCAGTATCTTTTTGACTGGACAACCGTTGACAGTCATCTCTATGTGATCCATCTGGCAACCAACCACACCGCCTCTTAGCCTACATACAGTGAACTGTCCTGTTTCAGTTAGTACAGTTATAATGGTGATCTTAGCTTGACTTCGATGACTACGCTACTGAGTGCAAATCTATTCCTATCCTGTCTTGTTTACTCACCTGACGTCACCACCATAATTGTGGTAGACGTTCTTTTCCCTATTAAAGGACTGTATCCTGTCTGATGACCCCTATAACTCTTCAGACCTTATTGATCTCATCTCATTTCATCTCATTTCATCTTATTCCCAAGCTTCGACCCGTGGTAATACGCGCTATGGATGACCTGTTTGGCCGCTGTCTACTCCGCCTGATCTGCGCATTATAAACAAAGGGATCCTCGACCTTAAAACAAGAAAAAACAACAACGACAAATACTACGCGCGATATTACATTTGTTCTGCTCACTCTGATAAACCCCCCGTCAAACGAATAACATCCCACCGATCACAGGACTGCGCGTCTTAGCCTAACTACCGCAACCACGACGTCCGTCACGGAGCTGTCTAGAAACCGAAGTATTTCAGTGCAGTGACGGTATGGCACTGTGGTACCCAGTTTGATAGCACGCCCGCAATTGTTCACTTTCTACTTTACCCTCGCCCTCTCGCCCACTCGTTCCCTTACCGGCAATTGAAATCGGTCTTCATTTGTCACCAGCCACCACCGGGAGGCGTTCGTTGAAATCCGCCGAACCTTCTGTCGGATGTAAAGATCTCGGCAACTTTTACTCGTTCTCCTCACCAAGTCAGTCACTTTTCGCACACAGTTTCGCACAGTTTGCGTGAACTAGTCTTCCCAAGTAACCTTTACGCTCGGCCCTGCTCCAGCAGCAACACTAGTGAGTCACTCAAGCTTCACTGCACACTGTGATTCCGAGTTTCCTACTACCATTTGTCCGCACTGCATGTTACCCCACTTCACCATCCCCACTTACGCTTTCCGCGGCCTTACGCCGCACAGCCCAAGCCATGAAGCCCTAGTGATGGTTTTGGGCTTTAGTTCAAATTGGCCGGCCATGTCGTGGCGGTTCTGCTGCCTCTCCATACCCGTTATTCTGGCTCCACATTTCCTGCAGTTTGGAACTTTTTGTTTTCTGTCACGTTCCAGGCTGCGCGCCTTTTGTTATGCCCTCACTAGCATTGTTTTTGCCCTCCACCTTTAAATCTTAACGATCAGATCTTGTGTCATATGATATGTTCTCCATAGGTGATAAACTGCCCCTGTAATTTCGGGTCCCTACCCATACCACCTCAGGTGTCATGAAGTCTACTTCGTTAATGCCCACTATTTACGTCGCCGTCCTTTTCCAGGAAATTCCCATTAATCACAACCCCCATCAGTCGTGCTTTTATTCTGGCCGCAATACGATTACCATAGCTAACGGTACGCTACCCACAAGTTGGGAAAATTAATAATATTATCTGCGAATAAAGCAAGCGGGTTGACCGTCGTCTGCTCATCACCTTTCCTTACACGTAAAATGCCTGCAGCTCTGACACCGTCAAAGACAACATTTATGACGATTCATGCGTTTAATGCGGTAAACCAAAAGCTCGGATTGAGATAAAGCTACATTTGCACATGGTTAATTCCAAGAGCGTGCCAGCCACGGGCCCCACTCAACTACATCGCCATCAGTTACCAACGCTATAGCCCAATAACCGACTATCGCAACTTTTGTAACGTTTGCGTGGGTCTTGGTCATGTACTCGTCCGTAGTTACTTTACTCTTCGTCCTTAGGGGCCAGGAAAAAGTCAGAAAACTGTCCAAGTAACTGAGACTGGAAGTTAAAAAAGACTGAATGTTATGCGAACTTTAGAGAATCGTCTTCGGGACAGTTTTTAAGCTACTCCGTCAGTACGTCAGTTTGCGCTGAAATCAGAAGGCAATATCATTATACAGTGCCGAAGGTTCTACCTGCGGCACGGCTTTGCCAGCTCCACTCAAACGATGGATATCAGAGAGAACAGTAACGCTTCCTGATGGACACGGTGTGCTAAGGATGTGGAAGACGGAAAGGCCGGAAAGGCCCAGAGACTTTTTCGGTTGATAGTGTAACTGGAACCAATAAACCAACTGAGTGGTACCGGGGATGAAACCGGCATGACTATTTTTGACAAAGAACGCATCGACCGGTGAGTGGACCACTTCGAACAATTTTCACGGTAACCTGTTTCCATTTCGTCGGATTTTAGAATTGAGAACCTGCATGGTTGACCAAAAACCTCAGTGGTTTCGGATGTTAACGCATCGAGTTCATCGTCTGGATAACTATCCACCTGGCCTGTCCGAAGATGGGACGAAGTTCTTGGTTGGCATTCACCCAATCGACTTGTCTCCGTTTGCATCAAGGATACCTTCCTACGCAGTGAGGATAATCGATAGCACTAGTGATTTTCAAAAAAATAAGCCCGCAGTGAGTGCGATGTTTCAGTATTTAGCATTCAAATTTGGTATTGTATTCAGCAGATAGTAGTGCCCTGTAATTTTCTGAGTTCGCTGCTGGTAAAAGTGGGGTCCGGATCAGTGTAAGTAATAGCAAGTTTCCGCCTAGTTTCTACGCTTACGGTAAACTACAGAGCAAACCGTCGATACAACATCCCTCGCTCTTCAACTATGCTGCACCGTGCACCTGATGAGAAATAGCAGAATAAGTCCGAAAATCATGCAAAATCGAACTGTTATGATTGATCTCCGATAATTTGACCCTACTTGTTTTGCAGAAAATGGCCGGGAAGTTCTTCAGTATCACAGTTGGCTTATTGAGTATATGGTGACATCTTTCTCGTCTCCAAAAACGGAAATATGATGGACGTGGTAACAGGGAGCCAAAATGAAATCCAGCTCGTTCATGGTGTTCTTCAATTCAGTGTACTGTCGAAACGTTGGAACGATATCGCGGTTGCGCAGCACATCTATTAAAATCGGTAAAACGTACTCAAAGCTTAGCTTAGATGCAAAGTGTAATTTTTCTGGCGTCTCTGCGGCTATTTGAGATTGCAGGGACAGGCTCCTTTCCGCCGAAAACGCTTTGAAGTGTTCGTCCACAAAGCTTGCTAGTGTTTTGTCGCTGTAGCAGGGACCTCGAAAAAACTGGCTGACTGCCCAAGACTCCTGAAATCCTGCACCAAATATCAACTTGCGCTCTTAGGTTTGTGAGTGCTCGTTTTTTGCTGATCCAGGTAGAGGACAGGCCACAGTTGCCTTGGAGCTACATTGTACACCTTTTCTTGGGCATTTTGGTATCCATTTAGCCACATTTTGCTTGCATTCTCTATAAAGCTCTGCGTCAACGTTTTTAAACGCAGTCACCTCCGACGCCAAGCGTAGCACGAACAATCCTAGTCAAATTCTTTCACAGCATCCAAATATATTTGTGGTAATAAGGATGTCCGCTTCCATTGTGGCAAACTATGCGGGAATTGGACAACCGTTCACCTATACTTTCGCCAAAAGCAGTAATTATATGTCTCTGGATGGCCAGTTCAGCTTGTTCAAGTAGATGGTGTGACCAGTGTTGCGGCAAGAAATTCGCGCTAAACAAGTGGACCCTGCTAATTCGGGACTCCAACGCTATCCTAAACTGCGACTCAAAACTACCTCACTTCTACACACTAATCAACTGGAAGGCAAGTAAGTATTAAAAACATCGCTCGGGCAGCACCCGACACATTTGAGCGCATCGTTCGTTTTTTTAACGCTTCCAACTAAATGACTGTTCGCAAGGAAATAGCCACATGGAACTTGGTGTGATTTGAACACTATGGAAGACGGATCCTATTTTCGTCATATAACATAATGTCGCTGAATTTGTGTTACTCGTGCTTGGGCTATTCATCCACTGAAATGGCAGGTTAATCTCTGATACGTGACAAGTACCGGTTTTGTTAACACCGGTGGACATATCCAACATGTTTTCAGCAGCAGGTAGTCTGCAACATACCGCTCTTGGCAACAGTAATTGCCCAGGCATAGTTACGAGACGCACGCCGCTTACTGTTGACTTGCGAAAAGTTTGGGAGAGAGACAAACAGGTACGTTAAGTTCTACCACATGCAGGGCAAAGCACGCCTCCAACAATTTCTTGCGCACATCGGGCTACAGACGCCGATGCAAATGTGCCTTTGAGCAGACCACTGAAAATATCTTTTGATGAAAACCTTTGGCGCTCATTCGCGAAATCCTGTGACGGTCACCACTTTCCCCACACAGATGTACAATATCACCTGTTCTCTACCGACCGTGCTTATAGCCAGAAANCACGGGTCGAAGCTTGGGGAGAAGATGAAATGAGATGAGATTAATAATGTCTGGAGAGTTATAGGGTTATCAGACAGGATATAGTCCTTTAATAGGGAAAAAATGATCGTCTACCACAGTTATGGAAGGACATCAGGTGATTAACCAAGACAGGATAAGGATGAATCCGTACTCAGTAGTGTAGTAGATGATGTGACCAGTGTTGCAGCAAGAAATTCGCGCTAAACAAGTGGACCCTGCTAATTCGGGACTCCAACGCTATCCTAAACCGCGACTCAACACTACGTCACTTCTACACACTAATCAACTGGAAGGCAAGTAAGTATTAAAAACATCGCTCGGGCAGCACCCGACACATTTGAGCGCATCGTTCGTTTTTTTAACGCTTCCAACTAAATGACTGTTCGCAAGGAAATAGCCACATGGAACTTGGTGTGATTTGAACACTATGGAAGACGGATCCTATTTTCGTCATATAACATAATGTCGCTGAATTTGTGTTACTCGTGCTTGGGCTATTCATCCACTGAAATGGCCGGTTAATCTCTAATACGTGACAAGTACCGGTCTTGTTAACACCGGTGGACATATCCAACATGTTTTCAGCAGCAGGTAGTCTGCAACATACCGCTCTTGGCAACAGTAATTGCCCAGGCATAGTTACGAGACGCACGCCGCTTACTGTTGACTTGCGAAAAGTTTGGGAGAGAGACAAACAGGTACGTTAAGTTCTACCACATGCAGGGCAAAGCACGCCTCCAACAATTTCTTGCGCACATCGGGCTACAGACGCCGATGCAAATGTGCCTTTGAGCAGACCACTGAAAATATCTTTTGATGAAAACCTTTGGCGCTCATTCGCGAAATCCTGTGACGGTCACCACTTTCCCCACACAGATGTACAATATCACCTGTTCTCTACCGACCGTGCTTATAGCCAGAAACCTGGGAGAAGTTTCACTGCTATTACCATGTTGGTGAGCCTTTTTTATGAGCAGAGATATTCATTAAATTGGTGAGAATTCTTTCAAAAATAGGGACGTGCCGGAACAACGCTGTAAGTAGTTATGATGTTTAGCTAAGGCCTTATCGTTACCAGTGTGCGTTGGTAATGAGCTGGAAATCACCTAAAACAGCCACGGCAAGCAAAAAAGCACATTGTCATATTAGCGTATATCTTACGCTTGTTACCACGATTTTCTTTTCTTTCTCAGAAGACAGCATTCTCTGGAGCATAGCCATTATACGGCAAGACCTTTTATTAGACAAGTTGCTGATTACGTACTCCAGTTCAGCGAGTGAGTACTATCTTGTTAGCTTGACTGAGCTGTGCCCTAGGGAACATCATTGCTGACGTCTATGATAAAACAAACCAGAGGGGATTCGATACATTCCGGCTGATGACAGGCAGAGAAATTCCAGAGGATCAGGGTCTACGTCTAATGCTGACGAACTCCGTCAAAAATTCGCGCCCGCTTTTAAAAACCGACCGGTGGGCAGTCTGACAATGATTCATAGATCATCTTGATTTTTGGTGATTTTATTTATACAAACCACCCATAATTAATCAATCTACGGTTGCCAAAATACCGAATGTTAGACCTGCTTAAAACAAATCTCACCAAAAGCTATCTGGTAGGTGCGGTATATAAGTTATACAAAAATAGGCCCTTCTGAGTGTCAGGTAAGCACGGTGGACAGCAGGTTGCCTACCATTCGGGGGCTCTGTGTTCGATCCCAGACAAGTCCGTTTCACTGTCAGAGTGAAAGCTCGAAAATAAGTAGAACTGGAACGAACTTGTAAGCAATGACGGACGGGCAACACAAGATTGACATCAGTTACCAAAGAATAAGCAAACTTTAGGTAGAGGCGAAACCGGAGAAAAAATTAGCAGCAAGGAAACAAGACGATGTTTTAATAAATGGGCGTATATCATGCTACTCACAAGTGGTCAGAGCACAAAAACGAGTTACCGCTGTTCATCGCCGATTAACGGGAAAAACTGACAGCCTAGTTTAAACCAGGCTTCCCAATAGCCTTCTACCTTGATCTGACAAAATCACGGCGAGGACATAGAAGATTCTTAATCTAAGAGCGCCCACTTGTTGAGCAACAACTATCTTTATTTCGGGTAGATGATACATGGGATATACTTCCTTAGACAGTTGTTCACGCTCCATTATTGCATAGTTCAAAGCAATTTTAGACGCCTTTTATGAGGGTCTATGCGCTGAAAATCTTACTATCCACGTTGTGAACCTAAAGAGCAGGGTTGAACTTTTTGCCTTTCAGGTAAACGGGAGCCGCAGGACGACGAAAAGTTTGAGCCGCGATGCTTGGGCCAAAGCCTCGATTCCCTTTATCAATCCACGCATGCAAATTGCGCACAAGCCAGCATTCTGATTGGTTAGTTAGTCACAAACAAGGAAGCGCGCGCTCAAACTGCACAAGCCAAGAAGAAAGCGACCAGGTGGCTTGCGGCGTCGCCCCAATTCTGATTGGCTTCAATCTCCGTGGCGGAACATTCAAAAAAGGTAACGTGGTGGATTTGAGGTTCATGACTGACCCTCTTGATTGAAGAAGAGAACTATATTGGGGTTACATCTGATGAAAATTCACACTGGTAACAGATCTCCAAATTTAATAGAGGCAGATAGCGTGCAATTCTCGGCAGTTTAACATGGCTTGCTCTTCGTCCAGGTTGTCCGCAAATATAACGGTATTACAAAATACGGTGATATTTATGCTTAATGTCGGTCGCGAAGACCTGAATAACCCTCGCTGGTGTGTTCACTATTTCCACTCAGCACCTGGCAAGCATCTGCTTTATAATAACGAAATTATTAGTGTCACCTTTACAGCCAGTCGATGAACGACAGTTTCTGTGGTTATGCCGGAGCTGGTCAATGATTTTCTGTTTCTGGTAACTTACCCCTTTACGCAAAGTACCATGTGAACATTAAGAAAGGTTTGCCAATTGTCTGCAAACTCAGAGGAATGTAAGCAATCGTGACGTATTTAGCGAACAACGCCTGCTACACTAGTTTCTTTAGGTGTGGAGACTTGGTAACCCAGTTGTGGCTGGAAATTATTCTCTCCAGTTGCCGTTGGCGATTCTACATCCGATGTAAGAAACAACCGACGAGATATAAAGTCTACACTGCGCCTCTGTCCCGGAATCTTCAGTTTCAATAACTTTCATTTTTGATGGGCGCGTAACAAGTAACACTTTGAAGTGAAGTAACCATGAAGCGTGTTAAATGCCACATGTAGGCTCCGGGTTCCTGCGTAAATTGCTAAACATGCGCTGCTAGAGACGATACCATGTTTTCCCAGAAGCACAATGTTTCGGGACCACTCTTAGGCTATAAACAAAGCGGGAAAATTACCCCCTTTTCTCAATTACGCAAGCTTGTCTTTGACACGAAACCTGGATGCCTTGGTTGGTCTGACGCATGCATTTTCGGGAAATATGAATCCATTCTTGGAAAAACAATTTTATTCTGACCAACTGCAAGCAAATTACGGAATCATCGAAAATCTGTTTCACAGTTGTGCCCAGAAAGCAAATGGGAAAAGAATTAGTGAAAACCAGCCTAATGGAAATGCGGAATCATCAAAATCTGCTTCACAGTTGTGCCCAGAAAGCAAATGGGAAAAGAATTAGTGAAAACCAGCCTAATGGAAATGTCCAGAGCCCCGCTTGCTCAGCCTGCGTGAAAAACTTACGTTGGTTGACACCGCCGCAGCAAGTTGAGGGGGTGGATTTTACGACAGGAGCACTTTATGGGCTCTTCCAATTGTATCTGATTGCCCTTGTGAAAAACAAGGTGCGATTGTGTGCTTCGGACAAACTCCACACTTTTATTATGGTTGCGACGAACCCTGTCTTGGGTGCATGGATTTAGTCGGCCCAAATACTCTGAATGAGGCGATAACTCCGCACCTTCCGGTCGGTCACGCACAAGTGGGACGATTGCCAATGTTCTGTACTTGGCTCCCTATTGCTGCTCCCTGTCAACAATGGTTTTATCACAGGTAAGCAAAGGGACATGTACCTGTTGGCAGATTCGAACCGGTTTGTAACAATAATAATAGTATTTATGCTCGAATAGTGGGGGGCATTCCCCCAGGAATGACCATAGTATTACAGTCAGAATAAGAGATGAACTGTTGGGGTTTAAGGGTACTCGAAATTTCGAGGAAAAGCGACAGTGACATAGATTATGGGCACCATACAAGGTAGATTTGTTCACGCCTTAGGTGGCATGGTTAAGGAACCAAAATTACGGGGGTCTTCATTTGTTATAGGAAAACGGTCAGTGAGGCTTCGTGGCCCTGGGCTGTTGGGCGTGCGGCCAGGATGACGAAAAGCGTGAATAGGGCTGGTGGAGTGGGAGGATATGCAGTACGGATAAACGGTAGTGGGAAACTCAGAACCACAGCGTGCGGTACAACTGGAGAGATTCACTAGTGTTGTTGCTCGAGCAAGGTCGGGCGTAAAAGTTCCTTGGTGGAGTAAATTCAAGGAAACGCACAAGAAGGAACGTGAACTGCACAGAAAATGACCGACATGGCAAGAAGTACCGAGTAAAAGACGTCGCGGTGTTTAGATTCAGTGGAATGTTCAGTAGATTGTAACGAATATCTTCCGGAGGCTATTGGGGCCAGATGAAGGCTGGTTGTGTTTGCAGGTAAGGGAACGAGTGAACAGGAGGGCGCAGTTAAAGCAGGAATTGAATAGTTGCGGGTATACTATCCAACTGGGTATAGCAATGCCATACCGCCACCGCACAGAAATACTTCATTCTCTGAATAGTCCCGTGACGGACGAAGTGATTGAGTTATTTGAGTTGAGATGTGTAGTACTGTGAGCAGCGGAATGTTGTGGGTTTTTTGGAGGATTCCACAGAGAGAGCGAAAGCAATGTGATATCGCGGTTAGTATTTGTTTTCCTTTTCATCCGGTTGGAGAATCCTTCAGGTGTAATGCACAGGTCGAGTGGAGTAGATAAAGGCCAAACAGGACGTCCATGGCACGTATCTCTGCGGCTCGAAGCTTTGGAAGAAGATGAATTGGAATAAGATCAATGGGGCCTGGAGAGCCATAGGAGAAATCATACAGGATACAGGCTCTTAATACAACCGGTTAAGTCATTCCATAGTTGTTCCGGACACAACCCTGGATTTCCATGGAGGAATCAAAACACCTCAACAACCCAAACAACACGCGGTCCTGCAGGGCATTTAAGTGCCGGTTTGCAATATACAGTTGCCAGTCAGACGTACGGAGTTCATGTAAATTTTGCATGTTAAAATTGATGATTACAAGCTGACCGCCATGGTGAACGACGCGCGTGAAAGAGCGGCAGTTGAAATCAGCGTACCTGAACATAAGTTAATTAAATGATCATGAATACATATAACAACATACCGAGGACCCCTTTTTATGAGCATCCTAGTGTGGACGCGCATGTACGCATTTGTAGACCATGAACACATAACAGACGGATGGTGAGAGTACTTCATCGACATTCTGTCCATATTTTGCCGCCTATGAACTGTGTCGGCGGGCGTAATACGTACCCGTTCCACGTTGGAAGCTTCGCTGCTTGGACTCGAATTCTGCGAGGGAACCCCACTCACGAGCGAGAAATTACTACAACACGTCTGGTTACGGTGCGCTCATCCGATGATACATTCTGCGATTCGAAACAGTGTGATACAAAACATAATACCACAAAACCGTCCGACTTAGCACCAGTCCACTGAATGAGGTACATGGATTCGGTATAACCGGCCGTACAGTCGTCGAAACCGTACTGGTCGCGTTCGGCATGCTGTGGGCACCCGTACCACAGGCGGAACGAGCGAGGAATAACCATTAGTGGCTCCGCACCGGTTTATATAATATCCTAACATTGGGCCCCTATGGCCTTGAGAATGTAGTGGACTTAGGACCTTATTGGTGTGTTGGATCAAATAAACGAACAAAGTAACAGATCACAATAAGAAAAGAATAAGCAATCGATAAGGACTCACGAATGCGTATTATCCAATAGTCCACCACGCCGATTCCAATGCATTAACCGGCCATGAAGGAAATATCCACTTGCAGAAATTTTCCACAGTTGGTTCACGTGTGAGTAGTATATTCCGCGATAGGAAATTCATTCACAGCTAAAAAACATTACAGGGAGTTATTGTGACGTTTAACAGTTAAACACAGAGATACATTTCCACTGCGGTCCAGCATTTGAAACCATTCAATGGAGCGTAAATCCACTGATTCAGGAAGATGTCAGAAAGTTGCGCCGAAAAATTGTGTAGTTCACCATTTCTTGATGTAATTATTTGTACGATAAAACGAACGTCGTGGTAAAATATGTATGACAGTTACAAAATGTAGTTTGAGTTCAGGAAAATGGTAAATAAATGTGACAACGGATTAGAGACAAAAAAAGACTCTAACACGGTTCAGACCGCAAGACGCTAACTCTGAGAAAAACGAGTTGAATACTTAAAGTACATAAACTGGAGAGCGATGGACTGTCGTTGCATGCAAAAATGTAACATGAAACAATTTAAAGAATTTTCTCCAGGAGATCTCTGCCTCTCCGCTTGGAATATGTACAATTTGAAGTTTAGAAAATGAATATGTAAACTTGCCATCGCAAGATGTATCCATATACCTTAAGATGCCCCTCACCGATCTTCCTTTCCTCACACAACGTGTTTCTGACTACCCACATAACTTGTTCCAATAAAATTTAGGCAATAACTCGACACTTGTGTTTTTGGGAATCTCGCTTCAAATCTGAATGTAATCATGGATATGTATGAATATTCAAGACTTTTCGCACGCAGAACATTAAGTTGCCTTCAGCTTAGTTAGTTATAATTTGTGCCGCGCAAGAGTGCTAGCAGAAGCAGTGGTGTCCTATGAGGAAACATACTAACGAGGAAAGCCCAAAGGAAGTCGGACGATGTCTCCCCGATCGGAAATGCGGACCAGCAGGCCCCTGCGCAGAAACTTATCCTGCTTGGCCATCAAGACAGCGCAGGCTGTTGGTACCGTAATAGTCTAACTACCCAATAAGTTAGTTTGCCAGGAGTGTGTTGCAAGGAGATGAAGCTAATAACGCTAGGTTGGTATACAATAATAAAGAGGTCAGATGGAACAGACTCACTAACAATTGTTCTCTTTAAAATGGTTTGTCATTGGCCCAGGTCAGCGAATAAACAATAATCCAATTATGTTGGTCCAGGGGTCTTCTTCTGAACAGTTCCCACATATAATAGATTCCGAAGATGGGTTGAAATGTTTTGATACCAGCATTAGCACATGCGACTCGCGAATGACCGCTCCAAGCGCGACGGAAATCAGAAGAGAGTCGAAGCATGTGACCACGATTGTATTCTTTCATATTGTACAAGTTTTTGTAGTTTTTCCTATTCAAACAAAAACGATTACGCAATTGATGAAATACGTAGTGTTATAATGGAAGCAAAATAAAGGTACAAAACGTCACAGTACAAACATCTGCTAAGCAGCTAGGCTTCGTATGGAGTAGTCGTATTTTATGGTATGGATCACGTGACTCGGAGCAGCCAATCATTTGCTTCAGTTTGGTTTGTGCATGAATAGACTTCCATCAATCTGTGAATCAGTGATTGGCCGAAATCCTGACCAGACAGGACATGCTCATGTTTGGTCCGCAATCGTTTTGGGTTGTCGTTTTCAGTCGGAGCGACGTTGAGATGTTTCGGATTGCCTGCCTGCCAATACCCCCTCTTTGAGAATGCCCTTAGTTTGACTACAGCTTGGGTTTTTCTAAATGCCGAGTGAGGCCAAGACCTCAAGCACTTTAGAGGGAGACCGGTGTACCATTGATATACACTGAAGAATTTACTTCGTTTGATTTCATTCTGAGCGTGGTGGTCACTGCCCCTGAGTGCACTCTTTACTTGGGATAATGGTTACGCAACTTCCTGAAAATGCCTCGGTAGCATTCTTTCGTGCTGTCTTTCCAATTGCACCTGCTAAGCCTGTGGTACTGGCAGGGAGAGATAAGTCTGAGCGATTGCCCTAGAAGTGCTCAGCACAAAAGCAATGTGGTGTGGGCGGTTTTCTCGCGATCTGTTTACAACTTGACTACTATTTTGAGGTTGCATTTTATGCCACGTTAAACTGAGGGGGCTGAAATCATTGAATCACTAGCGTCGACCATAGGGTCGTTACCAGGTTACCGTTCAGCCCTAGCACTCTTTCGGTGCCTGGCTGCCATGCACGATGAAGGCACGAGGGCTGGGATACTACTGTAGTGGTTAACGGCCCTATGGAGTCTCTAGTGAACTGAACAAATTACTGGTGTAAGCCAGATACAAAGTCACAAAGAGAAAAATACAAGTAAATCTTGACTCACAGTTCAAAATAGGAGATTCCGTAGTTCCGTATTCCGTTGAACCACCACACAAAGAATAGTTCTATCTTCCTGGTATCCCAGATCTCCGGTGATCGAAATATTATCCCACAAGCGTGAATATATTAGTCCAGCGTTTGTAGCTGAAATGTTTGTTCACGTTTAGTATTTATTATCCCACAAGCGTGAATATATTAGTCCAGCGTTTGTAGCTGAAATGCTTGTTCACGTTTAGTATTAGCAGCGGTCAGATATAGCTAACCGGCGGTCACAACAACAGTCACTCAGCAGAAGTCTCAAAGTCACGTTGGAGCCAACGCGCGGGCGGTAGCGGTTTGTATTTCAGTAAAACAAACTTTTGTACAGCGATGTGGCTGGTAATGATGGGAAAAAAAGATGATACTGAGCATGAAAAAGAGCAGTTTACAAGTGCTACACTACCAGGCTACCCAAACCTAGACAGGGGAAGTCGAGTGGCAGAGGTCGGGTTCGAACCACGGACCTTCCGGTCAGTGAATTCACGCCCTAACCACTTGGTCCATCTCGCCCCCCGACCATAGGGTTAACCAAACCCTGGCAGGCGAGGTCCAATCTGGGTCCTGTCCAGTTTGGTCCAGTAGCCGGGCACCCACAAATCTCGGGCTCGTGAACCAATCGTCGGTCATCGTGCTGGGCGTGAAGCACCCACATTCTTTGTTGATCAGACCGACAATTTGATTAAAACTTCAGTATGACTGTGGGTGATCATGAAGGACTGATGGAAAATATAGCGAGAAGCCCTGATCCTGTAATATCTGAGCTTAGCTATTGCCGGTATCTTCGAAACCATGGCCGTGAAGAAGTTTTTGGAGTATGAATCCTGTGAAATTCACGTTCAACTGCCCTGAGTTCCCGCATCGGTACTGTGTGATTCCAACAGATAGTTTACATGTACCCTCCTTTGCGGCAACTGTCTCCTGCGTCAGTATCCGCCGGCTTCTTAAGTTTCTAACAAACCCCAGTCACAGATTAGGCCAGGATACATAGGGACTCAATTTCAATTTCGTATGCTAGGTTGTAACCGAATCCTCCAAATCTGACTTGGTAGTGTCGGTCAAAGTTCTCGATTGACCTCTAAGACGGTACCGCTACTCCGGGTGTGGCATAGAAGGAGGTTCTAGTTCGTTCCGCTCGTTTTCAAGCAGATTAACCGAACCTCTAGAGTGGTCGCCATTGTGGTAGTTGCCTGGGACGTGGGATACGAAAGAAGCTCCCCCTAAACATTGAGTTTGATCGTTTGTTGGGTCGTCGAATGTTCGGATAACAAAATATAAAATAGATAATCGTCTAGCTGTGACACCAATTCGGTGCCTAGCTGCCATGCCACTCGAAAGAAGCACGAGAGCTAGGATACTACCAAGTTGCCCAAGTCTAGACAGGAAAGTTCAGATTTGAAGGTCGGATTCGAACCACGGACCTGCCGATGAGTCTATTCGTACTCTAAGCACTCTTCGGTAAACGATGTTTCAGCATACGCAATACATGGCCTAACCAACGCAGTTTCTGGTGCTGGGCATATTCTTCAATGAGTGCCGGTTGTACAAACGAAAAGTCACTTCCTAATTGCCTTGTTATGGATACGCCGACACCGACCTACACGAGCTATGGTTCTGAGGCAACGATTGTCGAACGCCTGAAGACGTTTCAGTTCCGCTGCCCGAACAGACCAAGTCTCAACCGTACAGAGCGATTGCTCAGCCGTAGCACCTTTTCAATGCCTAACTGCCATGCTACCCGAAGATTGCACGAGGGCTGGATACCGCCAGGTTGCCCAAGTCTAGACAGGGGAAGTCGAGAGGCAGAGGTGGGGTTCGAACCACGGAACTTCCGGTCAGTAAATTGGCGCTCTAACTACTTGAGCCATCTCGCCTCCCTCTCTCTCAACCGTACAACAAAACAGCCGGTACTGTAGCCTAATACTTCCTCTGAGGTTCAGGGATATACTGCCTTGGTAGATGTCTCAAATTAACAAACGCCACCCGAGCCTTGCAAATTCGTTAATGAACCTCATCTGTCTTTCTACAGCACCCAGTAATGTGAGGATACTTCCGCCCTAACGCATCCCGCTGCAGCAGCCTCTGGATGTCCAGAGGTGTGCAGCTGGAAGCGAGTGGATATCGATTGGGTGGTTAGCTTAACCACTGTGCTTGTATACTGAAATCTTGTTTCTGATACACAGCACACATCGATGTCAAGCGAGTTCGGTGTGTGAGCAAAAGCAGCCTGTTGTCCTGCTTGCTTCAGAGTACGGAGATTCGAAGCATCCAGACAGACTGGGTGTCGATGCTTGAGGATTGGTTTCGAGTTGTCTGAGGATGTCGGTGCTGGATGACGCGCAGATTTAGCTTGTAAAATCCATGCAGGACGAACGAAGAAAAAAGTGTGTGAAAGAGAAAGAAAGAAGACATCGGCGGTAGTCTTTTTCCGCCCAACTGTATGCAGCAATTAGAGCGACCCAGCTGATTGCACCGCGCGACGGCTGATGTGGAATGAGTTCATTTGTATGTGTATAATTCATGCTTGAGGATGATTAGGGTCCCCAACCAAATCCTTTGATTCAAACCTGATTGCAAGGTGGCGCTATTTGGCGGAAAATGCAATTACATTTCAAATTTTACGAAACAATTCGCCACACTTTCCAACACCAACCTGAAGGACCAGCGGACTGTGTTCGTCGGACCTCTAACCGTTGACCAACTTGGAGGCGCTCGTTAACTGTTTTGGTTCCTTCGTACCCCACAGTTTTTAGTCACTGGTAATAACAACCGACAGAAAGCCACAGTTGAGCACAGTAATTCTCCCGAAGAAGACAGTCACGATGAAGAAAGATGCTTGTGCATAGAGTCGTTATTGACGAATAACACTGCTGTGGACATGTGGGAATGTTGCTCTAGTTCGCTTTTTTAATATCATTTAATCGTACTGCCTCCTTGTTACATTCTCCATTTCCTAGCCGTTACTATGAACTGGGGCGCTGGTGCAAACTGTTTTCTTCTCAAAGCTGTGCATAACTATGGCAAGGACTGGGAGCTGGTGAGCACAGCACTACAAATGATATCTAGGACGTTCTTGAGGGATGAAAATCTTCAGGATCTATCAAGACAAGTTAGTGGTCGAGCAAGTGGTGATGTGATTTTCTCTTACTTTAGAGTTGCTCACTTCAATATAATTACTTGATTGCCTCAACAAGACAAAAGTACGTTCCGCGAAATCCCATATGTGGCATATTACTGTAGATATCCTAATGAATTGGATGAAGCCAAGCTTCTCAAGCTAGCGATGGACTACTACACGACACAAAGGCGCGAGAAACTACATGCGGCTCGGCTGGAGCTATTGAAACGAATCAAGTGCGTTGCATCCGACCCCATTGCCTCTAAAACGATTCCAACTTAAATTAGAATTGCGGAGGATGATTCCGAAAAACTTCGGGAGGGCCGTTATTCGGAGATTCCCGTGTCGCGTTTAACCATGTAAGTTGGTTCGTTTTAAATATAGTGCTTTTTAGCTACCGCAAACGTTGCAGAGCTTTTGGAATCACTGATGTGATTGGGCAGAAGTTGGGTTTGGAACCCCTCTCACCGGGTACAGAAGCAGAGAACCAGGCAATTAGGGACAGCCTGGCTGTACCCGAGTTATTCAATGCTGGAATTGGAGAGGAAGTGACGGATACTCATGGGGGCACATGGTATCCGCTGCGGGCCGGCATTCGCGAAGTCTTTTCCGAAACGGAAAAACGAACCATGAATGCTTCTATGAGTGAATTCCTTCGTGCACAAGGTACACGTTGCAAAATCACCATATTATATTTTAAACTAGAATCTGGCCTTTTTGTGTTCATCACCCTACTTTGCAACCTACTTTACTGGGGTCCAATCAGGCGCCTCAGCTTAACTTATATTTTGTTGCTAGTTCAGAATTTTCGTGAACTTTCTGTTGAACGAAACTCTACAACACTCACTCAACTGATTTGGGGATTCCTTCGCCATTTCAATAGTTCTCCCAAAACTGTTGGTAATCTATCAGCTCACAGGTTATAGCATTATAGAATTTATTCTCGTTAACCTCCTAAAGACGGTATCAATCATTTGGGAGTAAATCTTGTGCAGTTATTCATCATTATGTATCGAGAAAGTCTCGTACTTAAAAATAAACAATCTCCGAAAGCATGGTTTACCGCTCAACAACCCAGTGATCCGTCTTTACCCCCAAAAAGTGGGGAAAAAGTATGAACCACTCCTTTCGAATAGAACCTTGGTTACGAAAGTTCGTCTGATGATGTGAATAACGAAGTTTAATCTGTTCAGCGGATCTTGAAACCACTGATTTGCATCGATGCCTTTTTCAGTGCTTGGCAAGAAGAATGTGATTATCGTGGGGCCTTCACAGGCTACCAGAAATAATGGGGTACGCCTGAGTTTGTATGCCCGACAAGCACCCATCAGGATGCACTTTTTAGCTCATTCAGTTAAATCGTGCAATCACTTGTCACCAACAGGGGAAACCAGCCGATTTTTCCCTTTGACCTCTATTTTTCAGCGTGCGCGATAAGGTTCATATAGTGGTTGCTTGATTTCTCCCTCTCAGCCCTTATTGAAGCACTTGGTAGGCTGATGTGATCTGTCTGTAACGATTTACCTTACAATTTCAGTGTGGATATTGTCGAGTCTACGAATAGTTTTTTAAGGATAGTCGGATGTCAGCCGACAGGTATGGTCAACCTCGTAGTCGGGACACATTGTCACTAAACCCCTCTAGGATACACTCCCCTGTCTAGCCCTTTTGGGAGAAAAGCTGGGATCATTTGGATCCGAATGTGGTGGATAGTTATGAAAGCTCTGCTAGTTTACGGGGTGAACCTTCCAGCAGACTGCCCATGTGAATTCCCAACTTTGTAGTTACGTGCAAGCTTTGTTTCAGACTAAAATGCTTTTAGTGTGTGTAGCATGGTTTCTCACCAAGACAGTCCTACCGTCAGGCTTTTTAACTGATGGTATTTCATTTAACTGAGCACTATAAGC
>NW_008751663.1:2470722-2497236 GCF_000715545.1 Opisthorchis viverrini
CTTGCATAAAACTAAAAAGCCGCTAATTAAGGGAACCAACGTGAATATGCATTGAATGAGGCACTTGGTAGTGAGTGCTATCCGATTATTTGATGCAACTTTGCTGTGCCTGCACAAGACCCAGCCTGACTTTGATGTCTTATAAGCTTTGTATTGCTTGTGTAATCCAAAGAGTTGTTTGCCGAACCCTGATCATCTGTTTCAGCACTGCCGAACAACCGAATAATGGCCATAAACAGAGGCCTGAACATCGTTACAAAAGTTGGTACTAGTGGAAAGCAGTTTATTTTTTAAAGGCCTATTGTCACAAGGTGTTCTTTTGTCGTTTGAACGATTCAGTAACATGGGAGAGATTGTACATGCTTTTTCAAACCCCGTGTGGAATTAGCTTTATTTGTAAGGTATGTTGGAGAAACCCATCTCTGATGTGTCTACGCTGTAGTGATATTCATGAGGAACAGGCTTGGAAGGACACCACTGAGAGGTAGTGAGTATGTGTACAACTCATTTTCGTGCTCACTCATTGGACGGATCTAATACAACTTAGTTATCAATACACGATGTTTGAATACTATACATCATATCTTGACGGTTCTTCCCTACAGCTATCCTCTCACGTCAGATCGGGACGGAAGTTCCGGACGATGAAGCGTCCAGTATAGATACATCATCCTCTGTGAAAACCCACCCGGACGTGAGTTACCTTTCCCATCTGCTATTCAGTTTGCCCATTGTTGACGATGTTGCATGCAAATTTTCGTAGCGGGTCCGTTAGATATATCGCAACTTACGTTAGACTAAGAAAATCGAAGCAACTATTCTGACGCATTTAAAAAAACGACTTAAATGAAGTTGATAGAATCAGATGCTGAACGCAAGGAAGGATAAACAGACTGTGGTAGTTCACCGTGTTATTTGGGTCCCATTGATCTTTTCCAGATGGCGTATGATTTCTAACGTATGCATTTACCAGCAATACCTATTGTGCACACATTTCCCGGAAAACTGAATCCGTATTTCAAATTCGGTGTTCGCCAGTGGGGTGTTCGTTTTTTTTTGTAAGTGATACAGCGCACTAGCCCCATGACGGTCTTCGTAAAACAAGCTTTAGGAATAATGTCGTCTCTACGGGTTGAAACTGGGACTTACTGTTACTGACGTTCGTCATGCACATAGCCATACGATAGTATTGAAAGCCGCGTTTTTTACGAAAATGATAATCGGTTAGAGGTAGCCACTTACGGTCTCTTCCTACCGTCATTTTCTGTGACTATACCTTCGACGATAAGGTTTCACGATAGCACCCCTTGTTCTACCTCCATTTTCTCGACGTTGGACTTAGGTTGCTACTCAAACCAGAGCACATGAATCAATAGATGTCATCGGGTGTTTTTATTTTTGTTGTCTCTCGTGCTTGACAAATTATCGTAGAAGATTTCACGTCTGGTTGGCCATCGCAGTTTCTCTTACATGGTGATTAGTTAATGTAACACAATGGTAACATGCGGACGTTTTAAGATAGCCCTAAATGACACGTGGGGAATATATCACGCTTAACGCTATTACAATCGGTAATTGCACGAACGTTGACCTTATAGCGGTGTCCGCCGACGTCTGTGATTAAAAAACCGTCGCGCAGGGACACCTTCGGTCAAATTTACTTCGGTATTTTAATTCTTTTTAACATTTCACCATGTGGACGAATCTATACATGGGTTTACTGTCGACGTAAGATCTCATGTGCGTGATTCATTGTTGTGATAATTACATCCTGTTGCACGACATAAAGTTCAATTTTTGTGGACGATTAGAAAGGAATTTCCGCCTTCACAGGGACTGTACTCCGCTAGAACAAATAACATTACAAAACTAATTCCGTGAGTCATCTGATGATCAAAAGTCTTATGGCCTGTTCGTATACGCTATCGCTGGTCACATCTGACGTACCGTATATCCCAAATAGATCTCTTACTTGTACATTATACCTTGCTGACTTCTCATTAGATGTTCTGATTTTACTTAGATTGTCACCATGGCAAACTAATCTTTAGTGGCGATTTTAAGCAGTTAGTTGAATTGCTTCAAACTTACGCGATATGAGCTAATCACATGCACATGCCACTCGTCACCCGCATTTCTCACTCGGAATGGATGGTCTCTAGCCAGGTCCGTTTGCTCTTGTTTGACTTGATTCATAGGTTCACGAGATTCAGCCAACTCTCCACTCCAGCGAGACCCCGCTGTGTCGTTGCACCCGTTCCCGAAGGCTTTCAAAGGACAGTCTGCAAGGCATCGGTTCTGATCCTGCCGCATCTCCGAATTTGCAAACCGATCCACTAAGCCCATCTGGGTCAGCCGTGATCAGTGGCACCGACAATGTTGCCTCACCACCGGTCACTCAGAGTTTGAACTCCAGTCCTGGTGTAAGTGGCGTTGAAGTAGGTTCTCCGGCAAGTGGTCGAAAATCGCTTCGCAAAGGGGCTCGTAGGGAGCCCAAGTCTGGATCGGTGTCAGTGCAAAGAGTCCAGATAGCTGATTCAGAGCCTGGTAAGGTCGAATCCTTTAATAACATTCGGCTTCATTTGACAGATATACATGTTTGTGACTTTCGCCGCTTGGTTAAGCTAGACATAAATGTTCATGTGCGAATACTTGTACTTTCCTGGGGCATTCTAATCCTCAGCGAAGTTACCGTTTAAGATGGTTGATAGGTTTTCAAACCTTAGGGCTTTGTATGACAGTAAGGTAAGGTGATACTTTGATTAACTTATCTACACTGCGTCTAAATACAGCAGTGGTTTCGATTGGCCCAGTTATTTTTGGAACAGGCTACTAGCGATGTTAGCGACGATTCATTTATTTGGCATAGAGTATCCGATCACGATAGCCAGCGGCAGGCAGCTTTATCGGACATGTGTTGTCCGCCGAGCTGGTTAATGGCTAAAACACCTGACAACTGTGACTTGATTGCCAGAACTATATTCCTCGAAAAACTTCTATCTGTGACAAGATTTCGCCGGCATCCCGTTCAGCACACTGGAATTCGTGGTGAGAATCTGTATCTCAGAACGCACTTTTTTGTGCCTCAAAACTGGTAGCGATGTTGATGTCGAATAAGATCATCACCACACGCCCCGTTATCTTTTGCTTTTGGGTTATATCTCATGCTGGAATTTCCCGGTACCACATCTCTATCGTCCTTCTGACTACTTCCATTTGTGGTCAGGGCGCTAGTTACCGGTAAATATTATGCCATCATATGTGTCTCGACATGCACTCGAGTTTCTCTGTCGTAAACTCCACCAAGTTGTCGCCTACTTTAATTACTGGTCAAGCGAATTCAAATTAAAGGTGACCCGCGAGTATCGTGAGGTAATGTTGGGGCAGTGCTATCAATTCCGATCATAAATATGCGTCAACAGCAAAAGCCTCTGACGTTGGACATATTCTTATGTAGGTATTGAATCTATTTCAGGATTTTGCGAGTGTTTCCTGTGTGCCTTCAAAGGTCCTGTTTTCTGGTCAGCTGTGGTTTCTGCATGGGCACCACCCGACTGGAACACCCACCAGTCCTGTGGATTTTTCGAATACAGCCGAATCTTTGAAAGTTTCCGCACAGACATGTGTTCGTCTTAGCCTCTTTCGAAACGTTGTTACTCGGAATGATCCGGAAGTTATCATATAATCCATTTTCTTAGCTTATTAAATTTAACTAACATGTCGGACACAGTAGGCGACACTACTTGCCATTATGCAGCTGTAACTGTGAAAAGAATGCTGCGATTCACGCACCCAATTTTACACTGGGTTTGTCTAAACACAAGCAACTGCACTGTTATGTATGTATGACACCTCATGTTCCTTAAATGTGAACCAAATTCAGTTTGACCAAGAACCACTGTTATGATTTGTATTCCCTATTCACACCCGTTATTTTTTCAGCTCTTAGTCCTTTGGCGTCCGACTGCGGTCAGCTGGACGAGCTTCCTACTGCAGCTACCTCAGCCCTCACTCTTGCTCGCCGTTGGCGTCGAAGTCTGCTGTCTGCGTTCTTCACCATTTGCAGTCACCGCCATGCATATGTGTTCATGCAGCCGGTCACGGAGGACATTGCTCCAGGTTATGGCTCTGTTGTCTACGAACCGGTGGATCTGACTTCCATACGTCGCCGGATCGAATCGACGCTAAGCAGCCTGAACAGCTCACAACCATCAAGCAGCCCAACACAAATCCTCATCGATGCGGCGACCAGGTTTATTCGAGATCTGATGCTGATGTTTGTGAATGCCCGAATGTATAATAGCCAGAATCACGAAGTTCACCAAATGGCCGGTGATATGTTCAATGATACAATGGTTGAGGTGATTTTTCCCATCATTCTTTGTGGATCCTCATTAAATTTCTCCTTTTGGTCGCCACATTTCACTACTCTAAGTACTGTACCTATCGTTCAGGTATTTCATTGTAATTCAGACTACGGCGATCCGACGACTGACGAAGGTTAAGGCGCGAATCCTTAGCCGAGTACATCTGCGGTTTCTCTTAGCCTTGGAGCGATATGGAGAGGCCATAGCTTATCTCAGTTATTACCTCACCGCTTTGTTCCTTGCCACGGAGACTAGCATGGTCCCGCGGAACGCTCGGCTGTTCAGTGTATATGTACCATTGTAGCGTTTTCACTTTGTCTGGAAGCCTTCTGACTCATGTTACAATGCTTTCTGGTTGAGGCTGATGGACGATACTTCTGACCAAGGTCGACCTCAGGAGCTAAATCGCAGAGGTATATCTGGAGATGTAGGCACCTCGGAATAATTGTGGTAAGCTAGCACTAAGTCCGCCTTACGCTTATCTTTACAATAAGGCAGTGAAGCATCAGTGTTGAACACTGATATGCTGTCGATGATGATGATATCAAGAAGATGATGGTATGTGCCGTGTGAACACCATTGCGTATATACGATTCTTGTTTATTTTTTATTGCTTTCAATTAGCTTTTGGATGCTTATCTGCAGGACTGCTGAGCAACCCGATTAGGAGTTTCTATCCCAACTGTCATAAACCGCAATGCTGAAACTGTCGAACCCACATTTCGTTTTAGCCTAAGCTCTCACGACCGTGGAATAATGCGCGTCCTTGATTGTAGCTATGAATCGAATCAATCCACATGACAGCAGAAAATCAGTTTCAGACAAGTTTTGTTATACAGGAGATATACGTTAGACTTTAAAGTATGTTTTCAGTTCTTGCGTCAATTACAGTCTACGCGTTTTCTCATGCTTGGTTTTCTAAACGATGACAAGGAACATCAGCACCACGGCAGATCCTGGAGCTTGCTGTCGACTGAATAAAAGGCAGTTTCAAACGTGCAAAAAATACCAGAAACCTTATGCCATATTCCATTGCAATCTTATCAAACACGCTTTTTCGTTAGTAGTTTTTCATTGCCGTTCGAGCTACCAGAATAATTGTTTCTTCGCACAAGCTAATTTTTCTAATGAATAGGTACTCAAGTCCACGCTCTTTCGTTAGTAGTTTTCCATTGCCGTTGGAGCTACCAGAATAATTGTTTCTTTGCATAAACTAATTTTTCTAATGAATAGGTACTCAAGTACCTGGCATACGGCACGGTCACCACCTGACTTGACGTAAGCCCTCTCAAGAGCATAGATTTACAATCATTATTCCTTGTTCCCTTTGTTTCATCAGCTTCAGCCCCTCTGGTCCGTTCTTGTGGAGGATATACCCGACTTCCCATCTCTACCGGAGCCAACAAAGCCAGCAGTGAGTCAAAGCACTACAGGCCGTGCATCTCTTCGGAAGTCTGTAACCAAAGCTACAATGGGATCTATGCCATCCCCATCGACTTCTCAGAATCCTCCACGTACTCCTGATCCAGTAGTGACAAAGACACCCTCTTCTACCCGTCCAAACAAGCGGTTCCATCCAGAGGTAAGCCACTCATTCACCGCGTCGTGATTACTGTTTTCGCCTATTCGTTAGTATAATCTCTCATGATTACTGTTTTCGCCTATTCGTTAGTATGATAGCATCTTTCCCACTATGTGTGTGCACCATTCACTTCCATTTACACTCCATTTCCCTTATTAGACTCCCTCTCCTACGTCGCCCCTTCGAAAACGCCACCAGTCATCCGGAAGTGATGCCTCCGGAGGTCACGCAATCAAGAAGTAGTTACTGTGTCTGCCTTTTTTCTTTTAAAAGCCTCTTCACTACAGATGTCAACAATGTAATTGAATAAAACTATTTTTGATGTTTGCCATTTTTTCGTTTTGAATCTCATGTGATGTGTGACCGGAGATTTTATGACAACTCTACTTCTTTTCAGCCCTCGATCTCATGACTTTGCGACTCAAAGCTCTGACTTCAATTGATGTAACGAAAGACGAACGTGATGGCAAAGTGAGTGAATGCGTCTACATTTCTGAGTGATTGTTGACAACCACTGGGTGAGCGATCATTGAGTGGTCGATTATCTCTGTTAGACACTGTCCGCCGCGAATCGATCACGTCAGGTATACAAGTTGGAACCTAATGATGTAGGGGACCTGTTCAGTCCAACAGAATAAATATCAAGAGGGTTCCGTGAACCGACTGGTTGTCAGTTCTCAGCCAAGTCGGCAGCACTCACATCAGTATTATCCAACCGAGGTGTGGTATCCCCCCAAAGGGGGTTACCACGGGTTCACTGAGAGATAGAATCTCCATATTTGAAGCCGCCAACTGTTTGAATCCTTCCTAACTGTATGCATTAACGACAGCATGCTGCGAAAATGGCAGCAGAAGATAGCTGCAATTTGTATGTTTTTTTCTCTGTTACCACCGGTCTCCACTCTTGGGGTTTCACGCGCCTGAAATGTAAACACATTTCCAGACTTGAACTTATATGTGATCTTGAGACAACTAGAAATCAAAATGCTTGAGAATGTGCCTTCATCTCAAAATCCGACTTCCTATGCTGTGGAAGTTCGATTATGGGATCGATGGTCGGTGCGTCGGATCCCCAGTCCATGCTCTTTTACTATGTGCTGCTGCGTGTTACGGTCTTTTTTTAGTATCCGTACAAGTAAGCCTACCTTATTTGTTACGTTCGCGACCCATTCAATTGCATGATAGTTGTCTTGATTCTTATGGGAGAAGCATGAAGACTCATTTGATGCTCTTCCTAAGGTGTGCACCTGTTAAGCAAAATGATACCGGTGGAGCAAAAGCAATAGTGATAACTATGCACTGACACTTACCGAGAAGTGGTAGGAAACGTCGCCCTCGCCGACATCAGTTTGCGAAAGCGTGAATCATCATAGTCGACCATAGACTGTATGCGGATTGCGTCATGTATATCGTATTTCGGTTAACTTTTCCCCCTTTATTCTGGAGAAATGGAGGTTATGACTGGAAACACTTTGTGTGGCATATATGGGTTTTATGATCGCAGTGGAACTTACATCCATCCTCAGTGGTGAGATGTTACTCCTGGCAAGCTGTTGTCAAACAGTTCACTAGTGCTGAATGAGTTGGAGAAAGCCTTTGGAATACTAATTTACACCTCGTGCGCTGTTTCAGAGTCACAACAATGCTTTAGAAAATGATACTGGATCTAACTGAAGTATTTCGGTAAGTGAGTCAGCAAACTACTGAGGCTTTTTAAAAGTAGCCTTAGGATTAGTAAAACAGTAAAGACACAGTCGGAGAAACTCTGATCCAGCCATACATTCTCATGACGATGGATGGTGCTGAACAGTGAACCGGAGAATACTTCACTATCATGAAATGCTTTCCAAAGGAGGTTGCTCACGCGTTCATTGAAATCAAGTGAGACTAGGGGGGCGCTGCAGCTTCCACTTAGCGTGGTAAGTTAGCTGGTGCAGTTCACCCGAACTGATGATTCCAACCGGTTCGAAGTAACGTACCCCGGATAGGATATCGGCCGTTCCGGTATGTTTCCGGACATTTGGAAGAGTTTCTTTATTTCAGTACGATCCATGCACGCAATTACCCTCGTTATCGTGACAGATCTAGGTTAAATCTCAGGAGAAAATACCAGAAAACAGATATGATTTCTAGCACTGCATTGAAACATACTGGGATCCCTATTAGCCTAACACGGGTTGTCCCTTAAAGGTGCGAAATCTCAATAACTTATCTGTCAACCACCTTGACAGACCATTGCGTTTGTATTGGGTTTGTTCAATTTACCATTACACTTAGGACTCCGGTTGATAAAAACAATGACTTGTTTTTTAGCTGTAGGCGAGTAGACCGGGAGGTAACTGAGATCGGCAATGCCGTAGCAAGTGAACCACCGGGCCGAAGATTGAACATCATGAGAGGATAATTCGTGATCGAACGGATAAATGCCTAAACTGCAAGAGAACTCTACCACCGAAATATTGGAAACAGTAAAACGGAACCCCATTACCAACTTGAAAACTGCTTATTTTCGTGGGACGCGAAAAACGCAATCTGATTGGGCAACGAAAAGTGTATATAATGAGAAACCGATCTCTGGATTTCACCCTTGCACTACTCACTTTAAATGGACAAAGGCTTCTTTTGCATTTGTTAGTCAGGCTGTAGAATTTTTTCTGTAGAATTTGTCACATGGCAGCGAAAAAAAGACAATTATACAGTGGTAAAACATAACGTGCGCTTAACTCTCGTCCTTTGAGCTTTTCTGAGCTTGTCGGGTGGAGAGCAATTGCATTTTTTCAATAACTGACGTCTTGATTTCCACTAAATGCCACCTTAGTTAAGGTGAAGCGAATCAATGCCCCCACTGGGACTCAACCAGGATATTAGTAGCCCGCTATTTTATTCACTACTCGTTAGTAGTTTATATACTTCCCACTTTTCAGGCCAGTGATGCCTGAAATGGGGGGTGACTCTCCAAATTACTGAGTGGAGCGTACACGGCGATGGGACATGATAATCATATATGATATAGCATAAGCAGTTAGTGATTCCCCTGTACGGGCACCATGAGGAGTGTACCTCTATAATTCAAATTTTAGAGTGATGTTTGTCTTCCACATTACTGTGCGATTGCTCAAGGTCACGTGTTCAACGTTACGTGATTCAAATGGCTACTGAGTACACTGTTGATCGACTGGCCGTCCTTTGTTTGTAGCTCACCACTACCCGTCGAGGGAGTTTTAAAAACCAAGTACCTTGAATGTCTTGGGACCAGTTTCTGGGTGCTAACGTTGAATCAGCGTTTTAAGTTAAGCTCTGAAGAGTAATCAAGGTACTTCTAAATGCCGTGTACTAGGTATGTGCTAGCCTCTGGGACTTAAGTGCTTCGAATGCAAGTTTAACAGTTTAGTATCCAAAGCATAGGCACATTGAGACCTTTCCACAGTGACCACTTTGGATCGAATTTCCATGATTACTCATATTGTCGGTGACAACAGCCTGACAAAGTGTGTCCTCAATAGGGCGAAAGAAAATCTTACGACATGTTACGTTATTCCGTGCTCAAGCTTTGAGTTAAGAGATCATGTGCTCCGACCGCTTGTCACCATCCCCTTTCTCAGTGGCTGTAGAAAGGTTTTGCTGCGTATTGTGGTAACTAGAGACGAGTCAATTAACTGGATCTGTCGGCGGTTCACAGCTAAATTAGTCGATTCGTATTTTATTTTATCAATGTACCCGCCGAAATATGTGACTTCACCATGGCCTGTATGCAAGTGCACGTAGTGGCGTATTATTCTGGACGTAAGTAGGTAGAAAAACCTCACCAAAGTGTGTGCTGTCGCAAAAACGGGTGTACCGTTATGATGGAGACGAATCGGTTTTTTCTCACCCTACTGGTCGTTTATGACACAACTGTCAATTCAGATTTATTCGTTTCACCATACCTGTTGGAAATACTTGACTGAGGACAAACCAATGAAGCGCAGTGGTTCGCTTACATTAGGTATATTACATTTTGGCTAGAAACGCACTGATTTCCTAATTTCGTCGCTTCCTTTGCTTCGTCGAATTATTTGATTCGCACTTGTTTGACAATGTCAGCTGCAGCATGTGGTTTGAACCTCAATAATATATTATGCCCGCTGTTGGTGATGGTCGCCTGGGAGACATTGCAGCTTAATCGTGTGCTGTCGCAGTAGAACGAGACAGGTGCGCTCAATGGCAACGGATTTTAGGTTATTAATAATGTAAGAATAATTGTGGTTTTGTGTATGAGATGATGATGACCAGCCGGTATATTGGCATCGTCCGCATACTAGCGAACCGCTGGTTCTGCTGCACGTTTCACCACGATCGTAACTGTACATATGCAGTTTGATGTGGATAATACCTCCAGTGTTACTTGGGGCGAGATAGCCCAGGTGGTTAGAGCGCGAATCTACTGACCGGAAGGTCCGTGGTTCGAACCCGACCTCCAACTCTCGACTTTCCCTGTCTAGGCTTGGGCAACCTGGCAGTATTCCAGCCCTCATGCAACCTTCGGGTGGCGTGGCAGTTAGGCACCGAAAGGGTGCTACAGCTGAGTGATTTTACTTGCTCCCACCGGCCTTTACTATTCGATTTTCTCCATCCCTATTCAGGCCTTATACCCATTCTGAATAATTGTATCAGCTATGAACCACTTCACCCGTTTACTTGAATGATCGCTGGTAAACGTAACCGATCCTTGAATATACCGTATACGTGCTCGAAAGCAAATTACACAAAACGAATGTCAATGGGTGAAGTTAATTACGCTGTATGGGTTCTCTCTCAGTGAACATAAACGTGTGTCCTGATATCTGGTGTATCGATCTAGGGAACCGTAGATTTCAGTGACATTCAGTGAGTGTTACATGGCGAGTAATTAAGATTCTGTAATGTGTGAAGTAGTAGAAACAGTGATAACATCTATCGAATGAGCATCAAGTAGGAACAACGTTTGATGGAAACGTAGGGAACTATGTCCACCTGATGAGCCCCGGACGTGGTAAAACTGGGGGTGCAATATTGACAGTTTTTTTTAAAGTTACAGTTTTTTTCATAAGTGTGCACCATCAAGTAAAACTATACACCAATATGTTGGACGTCCCCTCGGAGACAGGTTTTGCGCTGCACATGACGAGATCGTCCGTCAGTTATCCTTCACCAACCCTATGAATAGTCCATAATATCAGAAGGTAAGGTACTAAGGGAACATCCAGGAAGGGGACATTCCCAGTAAATCACGTCACAGTTGGCTTATGTGTGAAATACTTTACCGAAAACTCCTGTAGATAGTGGGAATTAGAAGATGTTCAACACCTCGCTTTTATTGTTTGTTTCCACTAGAGTAGCCAGTGTCCCAGTTCTTTGGGGTTAATCACTTTAATGGGAGATAGCCGCGTATAGTTGGAGCGTACCTAGTGGGCAGGTGAAAACGAGCATACTGTAGGTACAGTGGTCTGATGGACTTAGTGTGTAGTATAAACCTCAACAGCCGGAAATTACTTTCTCGTCGAGGGCATCTGCGTCGATTTCGAATCCGTGAATGCCTCTCAAATTGGTCGCATGCGCCTTATAATTCAGAACAATGGGATGGGATAGAATCAATTCGAATCCTTATTTTCTCGGAATGGGACACGTTTTGTATCGCAATGGTTGGTTTCCCAAGTCTTATCATCAGATCAACTTATTTGTCATCACTGAGTTGATCCTTACCAATAGTCTGCGCATATAGATACATTTTTTCCGCTGTTTTCCGAATTCAGTGCTGGAATCCGAAAACCCAAAGTCCTTGTTTATTTTGATATGGATTACATTCTTTCCGCTGTTTTCCGAATTTAGTGCTGGAATCCGCATTCCAAAAACCCAAAGTCCTTGTTTATTTTGATATGACCAGGTTCGTGATGTCTGCCGCAACGCCATCTGGAGTCTGTCATCATGCAAACCTGGCCATGGGATTGATCAGTTGTTAGATGAATCAACAGATACCTTTTGGCAATCAGACGGTCCACAACCACATTGCGTAAACATACAGTTTCCGCAAAAAACCACTCTCACTCGTCTGTGCCTCTACACAGACTACAAAGCAGACGAAAGCTACACACCTAGCAGGTAAGTCTGTGTGCTTTCCCTGATTGCTGTGTGTCTAGTTCAGGAGATTTACGGTGTGAATAAACAAATTGGACAACGTTCGTCCAACGCATGCTGCCGAATATTAACTTTGCCACTCTAGTTTTTGGTACGCCCTCTGGATACACCCACACCATCCAACAAACGAGAACAAGATTAGGTCAGACAGTACAGATCCAGATGGGAGTGACCAAAAACTGAGGGCCCAGAGCGATTCGGGAAATGTGCTCCCGGCTTACGCTCTTGGCTACCCCAAGTGTTTTGGGAAAACGCGACTTGAAATAATTCTCAAATTCAATGTTTCTTGGATAAATGGGAGCTTTATTCAGGTTGGACGATAAATCTGAATTATCTTTTGCAACAATTCACACTTGTTTTTTTGGGCGACAAAACCTATCAGCCTGATCCTTTAGTGTGCGATTGTGCTGCTTTTAACCTGGATGCAGGTTTTCACCTCTCTGAGAAAGTCCCGTCGGCGCAATTTTGACTCAAAAGCGCCGTGAAACAGGTCCTCGTCAAATCCTCCGTTGGTGGTCCTGCGTGGGCGTCGATCGGGCGATGAGTCGTCCGAACCACGTTTGTCACGTACGTACCGGCACTGCCATGTGCGTTCTAAACTGCGTGGGCTGTCGTACGAGGGCAACTACCGAGCCTATGGCTGTCGAGTAGACGGCTGTCTGATGTAGGCCGGTGTGATGCGGAGGTTGCGCAGACAGTGACCAGAACGCTGGAGGAGCACAAGCTTTATGGATGTGCACATGTTTCGTCCACGTGATGTGGGAGCAGCTGAATCATACCGATAAAATTCGACGGAAAGGAATAGCACGCCATAATGGCACGGATTGATTTGACACAGCTGGTTACCTTAGCAATTCAGTCTGAATTGGATTTTCGGGGGCTCTTTGTAGACAGCCATTTAGTGAATGACATCGTGCGGGCAATCAGAAGGGTTGGATTAATAGGCTTGCTTCATTGGCATCTAATGTTTCAGAGTCCTCTATGGGAAAAAGTATTCAGTACGTTTTGGATGAAGCTGTTTTTTAAGGTGCCACTGTCGACACTAAGTGCGAAGAAACCATGATTTGATGGTAAGCTATGCAGACCTGTACAGGGGCGGGGCTATAAATCCGTCCACGCTCGTTGAAAGTTTAGGGCAGTCATTCTCCATATACGGAGTCAAATATGAAGTTCCGCAGTGTGAATTTATGGGTCAGCGGTATTTACAAGTCTCCAAGCCATGGTTGTGTCTGTTATTTCTGAACAGTCATACTTCCTACTGAACATTTGCGTGGACTTCACATTTTTCGGGATAGGTGTAGTGCTTTCAATTGGTTAGAACAATCGCAGATTCTAACATAATCTTCTTAGAAATTTGGAAGACCTAGGACCGCCGAGTTTCGCGCGTTATACTAATTGTGGAAAATACTTTCGGAAAGTTACTTCCAGTAAATACACCCCTTTTAATGACAGAGTGAGGAAATTTGAGTTTTTCAATCGAGATTTTGTCGTGTAGGTGAAGCGAAGTCGAGAAACACTTTATTGAGTACCTCAAGAATCATCAAGGTGATTCAAACCCGTGACCCTCGGTCAGTATTTGAACAAAAAACCGTTCGACCACGAGTGACTGATCACCAGTGTGACCACCTCGAACGTAGACAAGATATATCATCAATCGCCCCTCAATCACGTAATTCACATCTTGTAGTCACGTGTAAACTAGTCCCTCGAGCGACACCTACATTGCATTGAAACCTATCCTCTGCATCCCTTTGATCACCTTCTTTGTTGACAAGTTCTATCCGTGAAAGGAAGAAGGCCTCCGCTGCGGAGTTATTTAATTAGGAAATGCCAACTGACCGGTTACAGACCATTGAACAGGGAATAAAAACTCTAATCTGCATCTTAGTTGCAAAAACTGGACACCGATCTTCTCCCGAACGAGTCTTCTTGAACTTTCCTGGAGATTCATTGACTCCACTCATTCATCTGTCAAATTCAAGCAAGTGTTACAAAGTGGCTCCACGAATTCCGCAACAGATCTCTCTTTTTCAATAGACGCAAAGCGAAATCCTACGAACAACACATACTACTCGCGTGCCTCCCCATCAGTAGTATCACCGTTACACCTGTACCTCCACAGATTGCATGACTAACAGATTTTTTTAAAAAGTTTTACTTCACGATGCGCAGGTTCCAACCCCATTTTTCATATTTGGTTATCTTGGCATATCACTCGATGGGAATTCACCCATACACTCTTTACTACGCAGCTCTGTTTCACTTCGACACCATAGGTACTCCAACATGCCTTCCATCCAAAGAGTGATTTGTTACTATGGCGTTTTTCGTCATTCCGTTATCGATTTGGCGAAGTTGATAACAGCTGTTATTAGTATCCAACTATGGGAAAGTGGATAAAATATGTCATTAGAAATGGTCTCCAGTGTGTTCCCGCAAACCAGGAGCCGAAGCACTATCTGAAAATGAAATCGAACCCATAATGTCTCATAACTTTCCATCTAAAATGTTCGAACAATCGTTCTTCATCGTCACTTGATTCATTATTTATTTATTGCCATTGCTGGACATATTCCCATATATTATGTACGTTGCCTAAAAACTTCACTATAGCCTTCTCAATTTTGAGCGTTGTAATCCTTCGTCCACAGTATGCACCAATCAGCAATCGGGCACACTTGGTTGTGGTCCGCAGTCTTCTACGAGTCTCAGGAAAACTGGTATAGCTTCGTCTACCACCGTGTTGCATTCATCGGCTGTCTGATTGTTGACTAATATTCACAGTGTAGTTGCTCAACTGAACAATCGGTGTTCCGATGTGTTTCTCAGTTGAAGAGGCCTGCATCAGCGTCCCAAAACGGCTAATCTTATATTGTCATGAATTTTATCGGCAAAGGACTGGTCTCTTCGAATCCCGAATCTCCTATCTGTGCTTATTGCTATGTAAATAAACGATTTCTTCAGTGTCTTCAGCAACAAATGCGTTAGCGGAGCTGAGCGCGGAATCCACGGAATGAAACAACATGCCAGGACCTAGCTCACCCAGTCTCCGACTGACCGGTCTTATGATTGCTGGTCGCGCCCTCTTACCAACATGCACCATGAGCTGAATGCACCCTTCATTTGCTGAAGCAATAGTGTAATGTTGCATCCAGCAAACACCAGCGGTGGCTCAAACACTTTTTAAAAGCAGACACTACAGACATCTAACGAAGAATGTACTCATTTGATACGCCCAGGTAAACAGTGTAACTATTAAATGCGTCCTCGAATGTTGGAATTAAAGGGGCCAGGCGGTGAAGACCCCTTCTGCTCACACGCAGCCCAGAAATCCAGTCAACCATTATACTTAAGACTGAATGAGTTCATCTCTGAATTTTATCCGTCAAATCGATCAAGCTTTTGTCGTCTATGTAATACAACAACTTATGAACGATCGAATAATGGTTATTGCGGGCCTACAGAACTAATCGAACGTTTCGAGTGTGTTATGAAATTTCGTCCGATTATTGGCGAGTGTTACGTGCAAACCACTTAATGGATTGTGATCAAAAGTTGTACCTGTCTTGGATAATGATAGAGATCTCATTTCATAAATTGTCCGCGTTGCTTCCCTGGAAGGATCACTAAAACCATCTTCCCGTTGGGATATTGCATGTCGAAAGACCATCTTTATCAAGACACTGCTGTATCTCTTAGCTCTGTTGCTAGTCACTCCTGAGAGTCCCTACCGTACACTTTCTGTGAAATCCCTGTTTTCAGAATTCTCAGGTGACATGAGCTCCAAGTCTCAATCTTCTTGTGTAATGGAAAGCAGAGAGTCCGCATATAGTGGGTTTACGTTCCTATTAACTTCAGGATGGACGATTGTGATAGTATGTGAACCTAAGTGACTGTAGATGTGCTCATGATCAGGAAATCTACAAGAATGTGCTGTTGATGATAGGTATTCAATGCAGTAAGGGATCATCATCATCAATAATCTCCGAGATTGCTTCATGGTCTCAGCTAATCAACCATTATGACTTCCAAGCAAGCTTGTGAATGCTTGTTAATTTGTTAGCCTTCCATCACATGAAGTTTCGTTTCAAGTGACTTGTCCAATCAGCGAACTTCAGAGCGGGGAATAACGTAATGTGAATGGATCAATCAGCGCTTAACCACTGAAAGCATGTTCAGAAATTGCCTTGGTGCACAGAAACGTTGGACGCTCTAAGGCCCTCTCCTAAACGTGGGATGGCAATTCACCTCTCAGGTTAGAAGGGATTTACTTACTTTGTGGTTTTTCACAGTGTCACGCGGCCAGGTCCTTTGGATAACTTGGCTTCTAATTAGGTTTACTCTGGGATAGATAGCGATCGGTCTGTGATAGTACGTAAAACCGTCAACACTCGGGAAAATTAGCATAATCTTGGCCAGCCTAGCCTCAAGTACCAAAACTATTCACATGTAGTCATGTGATGGACGTGCTGAATCCGATTCATGTGTACCAGAGGTTTCGTGTATAGAATGCGAATATATTCGGTCGGATAGATGCACTTGAGGGACTTTTGTCCAATGTTCGTGGAATAATAAGAATACTTAGCCACTATTGGTAATTCGCCAACATTAAATGGATGAATACAGCGAAGGTTGCTGTCTCCTAATGAGAACCTAATGACAGATCAACAAATCCTCACACGACCGTCTGAGTGAGGCCACAAATACAAGGTGCGTTTAAGTTACACTTCTGGTTTGTAAGTCCGGCGCACAATATAAACTGAGGGAATTATTTACCCTGCAGGCTTCTATATGGCCCAATGTTTTGGTGTCACAAGACCAGGGTTGGAGGAGTGAATGGTCGCCCAACCCTTGCGTCTGCGTTGTGCGTGTACTTCGAATAAGGGGATGATAGCACTGCGTTCCGTGATGGACTGTCTCGCGGAAAATGTCCTCTATTTGATGCCTCCAGACTGAAGATGTCTTTCGAGAAAATTAACTTCTCCAGCCTTTGCACGCTAGGGCGTTGTGTTCCCCTGTCGTACGTGACTGCTAATCTGTGCTTGAGTTTCAGTTCCAGCCATGCCATCTGAAAGACAAAGTACCAGGCTCCACCAGTCTTTATGGAATGCTTATTAGTGTACAGGTTATGGTAGCCATAATACAATTATGAAGGTATATGCACTAATGGAATTTTTTACTATGGTTGACAGTGGTGGGTTGCAACACGTATAAAAATAAATGCAATGCGACATGTGGAGCAAGTCAAAATAGGAACTTATCGTTTGTGAGAGTTCCTTGGTGAAAGTCCGGGCGGCAAAGACGTGTTTTCTCCGCAGTACAGCTGCTACGCGTGTTCCGTAATTGTCCGTGGACTTGTGAAGTGTGGTTGACTTCCTGCTCCCTGTGCGTGTGTTGACTGTGTTCGGTATTCCTATTGTAGGTACATTTGCGCGTATTTGGGAGTGTCAGCACATGAGTTGTTGCTACGTTCACTAGACGGTACAGACGGTCAATGTCAGATGAGTCACCTTTGTATGACGTGGTTTGTGAGTGTAGAAAAAAGACGAATCTCGTGATCTAGTGGGCGACTGTGAGCTGAACAGTCAAGTATGTGGGTGAAGGGATAGCTACGTACTCATCTGTTCGCTCGTGTTGAGCTTCCTATTGTTGGTCATACCGCAAGACATTTTTGCGACATGATAAGAAACACAATCCGGTCTCTTTGATTGGCTGTTGGGAGAAGCCGTACGCGAGTGCAATGGGTCTCATATTTGGCCGAAATCGCTTGTCGCAGACAAGAAGCGTGCCATCCGTGTCCTGTAGCTTGGCATTCGCACCGATCACTGACCGTACGATGAGGATTGCTATCGACAGACTAGCTAACCCGGAGTTCTGGCCTATTAGCTGTTTCGTTCCATTGACCCAGTTGGATTGAGGTCAACCATTTTGCTTCTTGGCTTACTGGCTTGTGTACCCTTTCCCACTCCTTCCTATATCTGTACTCGAGAATTTATGTACTAATACACGTGATTCATACCTAGTTTCATGTAAATTTGATATATTGACCAAAATAAACAATCAAAGAAAACACGCTTCGTTCGCTACTTCCGTTATTACCAAGACATGGCTCGGTCGTGCAGCTATTGGCAATGCAACAATAAAGTTATCATTTTCACTTTGTGGTTTATCGACTTTCTACTGTATGTGGAAACCAGGGCTATTGTTCCCCGTTATCCTGCGTCAGCACGAACCTTACTAGGTGCAATTTCTGGACATGAAGATGCTACGTTGTCCTACGTCCTCCTTTGGCTGTTCACCTTCCCTCCCCCCATCATTACAAGGATTCTCGCAACGAGCTGATGAAGTTATCAGTAGTCTGATTACAGATACTCCTGACGCACATGTCTTATTCTTTGTCTCCTTGGATTAAGAACATCATCATCATCGACAGCATGACATCAGTGTTCAACACCGATGCTTCACTGCCGTACAACCATGGTTTATTTGAAACCCCTACTGTAAAGGAAGAGTACAGATGGACGGGATTAAGAACAAATTCACAAGGCTCGTGTTGTTCGGGAAAGATTTAGTTTTCCAAATAAGTTGGTAATTGTGGCCTGTTATCTGGTTGATCACCGTTTGAGAGAGAAAACGGTCCAGCCACTGCCGTTTGTAAGACGCACATCAAGCGATGTCAGAAGTGGGTACATTTTTAAGATAGTACTCGCAAAAGATAAGCTCTTTTACTGTTGTTCTGAAAATATACTCTCCCGAACCAGAACCACCTCTATGATGAGTCTGACGTTGCTCGTTTTTGTCGTTCTCTTAGGGGAAATGATTTCTGAAGATTGGCATTTTTTGGTTTGAATGTAAATTGTGTAATTTTTGGGATGGTCTACTAGTGTGACGGTGATACTGCTGATGGGGAGGCACGCGAGTAGTATGTGTTGTTCGTGGAATTTCGCTTTGCGTCTCTTGAAAAGGGAGATCTGTTGCGGAATTTGTGAAGTCGCTTTGTAACATTTGCTTGGACTTGAGTGATGAATGATTGGAGTCAATGAATATTCAGGAAAGTTCAAGAAGACGCGTTCAAGAGAAGATGGATGTCCAATTTTTGTAAATAAGATGCAAATGAGAGTTTTGCTTCCCTGGCCAATGGTCTGTAACCGGTCAGTTGGCTTTTTCTAATAAATAAATCCGCAGCGAAGGCCTTCTTCCTTTCACTAGTATGTGACCTTGTTTTGCATCTATGATCTACTTCGTTGTGTTCGTATTTTCCTTATTCTCGCCAGTTAAGTACAAATTTTTAACAGACAGTCAATCCCTAGTGAAAACGCGGTTGATATGACTTTCAGCTGAAGACTAGATTCATTTGATCCGAAAATAGAGCATATCCTGGGAGAATGATCAGACAGGTAACTTTGGCATGAACGTAAATTTGGTTTATCTGTGTACAAGTATAGCAGAGTAACCCAGATCAATCACATCGTGAGAAGTTGATATTATTTTCAGTACATTTTCTTCCCCGTTTTTCCGGTTTCAGATTGGCTGTCCGTATAGGCAACACTGTCCACGACTTAATTGAGCTCGTCGAAATTGAACTGCAAGAACCCACGGGCTGGTCGGTTCTACCGCTCACCTGGCCGGACGGGTCACCGGTTCGGACGTTCTTGTTGCAGATTGCCGTGTTAACCAATCACCAGAATGGAAGAGATACACATCTCCGCGCCATTCGCCTACATAGTCCGATTCAACACCGAGGCGTTGATGTATTATGTCCATTTGAAGGTCAAGAATCACGAATGTTTTCTATCCGATAGTGACGTGTTGTTTCGCTCGAAACTGCCGATTACTTCCTGTACATAACTGTATATAAAAGTTGATTTTTTACTGTTTCAGTGATGATCGCGGTGTCAAGACTTTGGCTGTTTCGTTAGTGCTGTTCTTTCTTCAAATACAAATTGAATATGATGACCAAGTTTCATAGGTTTTGGCTGTTGTTGTATTCCTTAGTTGCCATATGTGTAGCGTAATTCTCTGAATTTCGTTGTGGTGTATACACGCAGTTTATCACACAAAAAATGCCACCACCTTTCGGTGACACGAATCGGAACTTAAGCAAACGTCAAGCCGCTTATTCCAACGTTATTATTTCACCGGTTTTCGGTGTTACCAATCGGATATGACACGTGACCAAGATCACTTGATAGACAGCCACGTGATCGTTATTGATTCGTGAACAATTGACCCACGTAGCAACGCCGTAACAATCAAATGGTCAATTGTAAGGATCAGACAGTTACTTAGACTGGATATTATGCATATTCACTAGACATGAATTGAGGATGCTGTTCTGGGAGTTTTGAATTTTAAAAGTAGGAGATTAATAGAACTGACTAGCCCGGGAGTGTTGTTCGGTCCTGCATCAGCTCACCGACTTCCTATTACTTTAAGGTGGAAATATCTCTAGGGAGAGAATCAGTCAGCTTAACAGCTGACCGAACAAATCCTGATAAATGCAGTCGAAAATTTTATGAAATGGACGAACCGGTGTTACGACCACCGAATTTTGCCGACCTTACTATCTTTTTATACAGTATGAACTTCAGTAGGTTCAGTGAGAGAGTCAGTGAGATCCAGATCCTTCAAATCGTTTTGTTAAAACACTGAGAAAATAGGTATTGAAGAGAAGGTCTGCAGTTCGACTGTCGCTAGATTGTTTACGGTGAAATCAAGGTACGGACGCGGCAACAGCGACTCGAGGTTAACTTTTAGATCAAACTGATGAGCAACTGATGAAATCATCAGTAGGCCTTATGAAGTAAAATCACTTTGAACGTGTAGTATAGACTGCAGCTTTCTCATCATTTTGTCCTCACTAGGCACATTTGGACGTAGAACAGGCTCCGTCTGTGATTCGTCGTGACAAGCAGTCAACTAAAATGTCGGAGATGTGTACATTTGAAAATCAACGTTGATCGCAACGCTCCGCTCAAATGTGGTGAGTTTGTCACACCCAGGTTAAACAAACAAGTTGTTTTCGCATGCTTGACCGCTTGGTTGTTTCCACTTACACTTCAACTGGTCAGTAGTCTAAGATGACGTGTGCATCAATTTCGTGATGAGTATTTCTTTTACTTACACAGGCCTCTTCGAACCTAGTAGTTTTCTTCACTCCAATTTTCGGTTTGTGGAATTTCGTTACGTGATTCACCCGAGGATGAGGGCTCGAAACTCGATATATCAGCAGAGGTTGGTGGATGTGCATTGGCCTAGTGCCGAGTATTTCAATGAGAAAATATTGTCGGCAAAATAGTTGAGCACAGAAAGTCTGGGTAGGTGAGGCAGATAATCAGGATCCACCATTAGTATTTTATGTTCCCCCGCTGCATTCGTTCGTATTTCAATGCATTTTTGTCCCCGCACAGGCGTTACTTCCCACGAACCGTCTGAGCACCATTCACAGCGAAAACACCAATGCTCATTAAAAACATCAGAAAACGTCTGTCCTTCTAGGGCGAAATTTGACACCATGCCTGAGCAGGAATAATAGAAATATCAAGGGTCTTGTGTCTTTTAAATCAACGAACCAAGCCTTATACCACGGTATATCATATTAACACAATACAGCCATAAATCGAACCAGAAGCAGGCTTTTCGTCATTTTTAGGAAAGTAGGAAATCAGTTAAACAATGATGTACAAGTGGAAAGTGATTTGTTTGAAGATCGCCTGAAAATTTGCTCTAATTTTACGAATTACGTTCATTTGCAAACCGGTTTTCTTATCACAGGTGACAACTGAATCCCAGCCATATATTTCCTTTATGATATTCTTCGACCGAGTGTACCGCACGAAATCAGGCTCATTTAGTGCGCTATTTGAGATGTCGCAATATTGCAGGTGTTCGTGGTTGCGGGACTTCGTAGAATACATACTCACATGACTCTTAAATAATTTCCCTCTTCTTCTGTCGCAATCATTTTGATGAGTTCACACCAAACGGGGGGATTAGCAGTGGACTCGAATTTTTGCGCTTATTAGAGCTCATCAAATGTGCATATCCAATGGCCGTGCCGGGTATGGAACTCCACACATCTGACCAACGATACACTTTTTCGATGAAACTACTCACACGGTTGCTGACTTCTTAAGTTAATTTGTACAGGTGACTTAGTACTCGTAGGCACACCGTACGAGTTGGGAAGTTATCATGAAGTCGCTTAGGTTTATTTCACTTCCAGGAAAGATGTTGACAATTGAAAACCCTTAACTGTTTTTCCGGTATGAATGTAGCCGACCATGGTCTAGAAAATGGATGTTAACGATGTTCACAACTAGTGATGGTCCTGTGGTGTCAGGCTTTTGGGTCACCAAACGAACCATTACACCCTAATAGATTCCAGAACGACTGCTGTACTTCTTTATGTTTGTATACATATTTTAATAGTCCGAAATCTACTGTGAGTTTGGTTCTCTTCGACGCTCTAACAGCTTTCCCAGACATTCACGGCAGTAAAACTTTGGCATGAAAGCCTCTCGTTACGGAGCACCAACCTCCACAGCATTTCTGCAGGGTCGAAATCCCAGGTGTCACGTTTTATTTGAAGGACGGCTTCGGTTTAGCTGCGGTTTTTAGGCGGCATCTACGATACAGGTGAAGGTACGCAGATTTGCCGCTTATCCTTTCCTAATTGCACAGAGCAGTTATCTTCCGCATGTATTGAAACGCGGTTAGACTATTGTACCGACCGGCCAGGTGCATCCCTGAAACGATGCGACGGACTCTACAGTTTACCCAAATACCCTAGTCAGACTGACGTATCCGAACAGCACAATAGAGGTGCATATCGTCACTGATCGGTAGTTTGCTTGTGGACAGTAGGAACCTCAGTGCAAATGCGTGAGGACGCAAACATGTGACGTGCCAACCGTGACCTGGCTAGTGCTATTGTTATTTCGTGGGTGGCCGTCTATTGGCTACGCCTGCACTGAGGCTGCCAGACTAGCGATAAGAAGACAGAACCGCGGATACGGCTATATTGTCAGGAAAGAACATGCAGAGCCTCTGCGTAAATATATAGGATGACTAAATGGCCAAATATGGTCGTTCAGTTGTTCGTTCTGTACAGCCAACGGCGGTGTTCCGGTCGTGAACACTTTCGGCCCCACTTCACTGGTTCTATGTTGCTAAGCCGTGTTTGGCGAGCTCCGCCAACGCACCTGCATCCCGGATGTGCCGTACCGATGGTGACCTTGGGGATGCCTCACTCTCTGCACATGTACTTTCCCCATGTCTGTGAAGTCGTTTGTCCAAGGGCTTGTACGGATAACATCATAATCTAGGATTATTCGGGGGTTGCTCCATCTGGATATAGTTCCGAAGAATGTTCAATGTCTAGTTTAGAGCTTCGGTCTACATTCATTCACACCGTAGCAAGGCATATATTTCTCAAACCACGAGGAAAGACGAAGTCTCAATACTGAAGAAAAATTATGGAGATTCGCGTGAATGCATCCGCTGGTTTTTCAGATGTTTTAGCCGTTGTGTAATCGTTCTAACGTTAAGTTTCAAGCGGTGTTCAGGAATTGCTGCGTTCCATGCTGTTTCGGATTTATCAGACCGGAGAGGTAAATGAGCCCATACTTTCGTTTTCGTTCCTGGTTTGGTTTCATAAAGATGTCGCTTTCAGTACACAAGCTTTAGGTCTATCACAACAACCATTGGTCGAAATGCTCCCGCCTCACCCCAGAACAAGCTCAAAATTACCTATTCTGCTCCGTTGATACAAAAAAACCCAAATAGACTTTTTGTGGTCATAATGGCTGACTTTTTACTAGACCAACATATTTTGTACCTTGAAGCAAACTAAATCACAGGAAGTTCGAATATATCCGGCGCGATTAACGCGCCATTTTGACAATATGAGCTGAGTTCAGAGGAAGCGGTTTGTCGAGAATGGCGTAGCAAGTGCGTTATGAGCGAAATTTTTATGCTTGCTGCAGTCAGTGCTAGTTTTACTGTCCATCTGAAAAGTACGGTCTTGAGATTCGCGCTGTTAAGTTTTATCACTCCTGGGATGGTCGTTGTTTGATTGTCTCTTCGAATATGTGCAGTTGTCACTTGGTAGACTGTCTGCAACAACACTATAATGCATTATTTATGATGGGTCATAAGTTTCAGACTATACACCCACACTGGATTATCACTAATTTTAGAGTTTGTCGGTTATCGGCCTTCCCTCCACTGGTCCAGTCTTCCCGTATTCTTGTGGCACCGCGACGTCAACATGCGTGAGTGTCTGTGGGGTAGCAGTATGAATGATTAGACTGTCTGCGGTGAGTGTATTCTTAATCGGCGACGTGCCATACGGGGGTGGTAAGATTGTCTTTCTACGGAAATCACGATGTGCCAGATGAGAAAAATCCGCTATTATTGGTGGATGATGGCGAGTTGTTGAAATGTTGTGAATGAGAGCGTGGGATCATACCTCTTATTAGACTTTCTGGGTAACAGTCGGGCTGATTAGCAAACATTGTCATTCTACTTTGTCTGTGTAGTAGTGATTAGGCAGTTTGTACGAGTAGTCAGGTGACGTTGTTGGATGTTTCCTATGTGGTTCCTCATCAACGGGCTGTTGACGAATTTTCGGCAACATAATGAGTAGTGCATTACGAACATACGTGTATCGCGATATCTCGAATATCGTAGCGACTCAAACATGAGGCGGCCTGGTACAGCACATTCAGTTGCCTGAAAACATCACAAACGAGAAATTCAACTGGATTCCAGTTGAGTCTCTCGCAAAAAAAAAACAAATGAGTTTGCAAATGAGTGTATTTCGCGGAAAAAATATCAAATTTTTGGAAATGTACTGAGACTAGAATAACCAACGTCAAGCTTTTTGGCTCCGTAGACGATGGCACAATCTTCCGTGCACATTTGCAACGTAATGGCGCCGCTTAAGACGAACACAACTAGGCGTGCCATCTCGGAGCAAATTTGGTCCAAAATATTGTGTAATTTTTGCTGACACGTACACCTAACCGAGTCGCTCGATCTTGGTTTTGCAAGTCTACGTACCACTCCTTAGAGAATAGCATAAGTTTCATGGAAAGCGCAAAACACCTAATCGTTTTCGCTTAAACGGATCCAGACAATGAGAATATCCATTAAATAACTTCACCTGCCAACGACAGACACCGTCCAGCTCTGGAAGCTGCGGAATTTCTTCTGGGAGTTACCGTATGAAGTGTAATGTTCATCAGTTCCAAGTTTCAATACCTCTAGAAATTATCTACTTCGACTCCTGTTTGGTATAGTGAGTAGTAACAAAAGCTCTTGTGGTTTTCTCTAGTGGGCTTTCTTGAGCTTAGTAAAGACCACTGCAATTGCGAATACTGGGCCTGAATACTTGAATTTTCGGAAAGCCCTTAGGTACCGTCATTCCAACCAGAGTAACCACGCCCTTCCAATTTATCTTAAAATTGTTTGCTAGTCGCCCACACTGTTCTGGTCGGCTACTTGTGACATCATGTGCCTCATACTTCCATTTTTCTCGGTCGTTTATTCGGTGCAAAAGAAGTGAACATTGTTTCGCTCGGGTTCGTGTAAGTTTTTTCAATTAAACTGGTAGTAGTTTGACGCCAACGCGCAGCGGTTCTACCCGTCTCGCCATAAGGTACGTGAAAATATTCCGTTTTATTTGCGTAGTCTACGCTGAATTGACGTAAACCACCCACATATGGCATTGATCATCTTTCCCATGTCTAAAAATCCTATGCTATCCTGAAGTGCCATGCACGATTACCCGTACTTTCTTCCACTACAATCCGTCAAAGTTTAACTCCGTCCGTTAAGCATTAAGTCCCCTTTCCATCCACCTTTACTCTTTTCTTCACAATAATGGTTGTACGACAGCGAAGCATCGATGTTGAACACCGATGTCCTGCTGCGGATGATGACGATGATGATGATGGTGATGCAAGCACTCCAGATTCCTAAACGTATAATGAATGAGTTTGGAGTTTGCTCCTCATCCTTCGTTCAGTGAGATCTGCTCATGTCCATCAATACGCAAGCTTCATATCATCATCATCATCATCATCAGCTGCCACATTTCGTTCACCGATGATTAGGGGTGGGGTAGGTAGCTGCGCATTGCACGCGCGAGCTGGTAAATTGGTGCATAAATCCAGGACCTTCAGTGGGTTGTCAAGCGGGGGGGGGTGGATAAGAAGCTATGCATTGAAGGCAATAGCTTTGATGCATGAGCGCCATTGAGGGCGCGACTGGGCCATGTCTGATAATGTCTCTAAACATTGGTGTGGCCCGTCTCGGGGTCCGCATCCAGGAAGACTGCAGTGACCAGCGCAGCTGAGTTTGCTGGTAATGGCTTTCATACTTCGCTGCCAAGTCATTGTTTGACCG
>NW_008751663.1:2498250-2518421 GCF_000715545.1 Opisthorchis viverrini
CATTACTGTCTCATTCCTGATGCGGCTGCGCACAGCAGGTGCCTTTTGAGCAGCACCGGGCTCTTTGGTTTTAAAAGTATTTCGACCGTATCGGATAATGCGCCGGCGGTCACGGTCAACCGTTGGGCGATCGGAGTGTGCGGTTTTTGGGGCCGACCTTTTCTAACCCGTCCTTCCTCGGGGGAAGGCAGCATCGCTGCTTCCATAAATATGGACATGCTGGTCGCCTGGGGAAACACCTTACTGCCTTCACATTCCTGTCGCAGAGGACAGTACGAATTTACCCCCAGACCGCCTCGTAGCACGATTACTCGTAGTACGGGGTCTCGCTGCTCTTGGTCTGGCTGCTCCCCTTTGGCCTTCCTGGCATGGTTGCACCTTGTGGAACGAAGTTCCAGCCAGTGTAGCCCGCGGGATCATTGCAGCACTGAAGCCCGACCACCACGTCAAGGTGGCAGCTTTAGGTCGGGGTCAGCTTCATATGCTAGGTATTCGTAAACACCTGTCAAAGGGTAGTGAGTAATCTGCTTTCGAACTAGACCACCTGGCGATTAAGCGTGCTCGCTGTAATAATATGACGTTTGGCATATTGATTTGGATGGGTGCTTTACTAAAACCTGTTTTCGCTAAAATCCAAAAAAAAACACAAATGAACGTAACACAGGGAAGTGCGAAAATGCAGTCTAAGGATGTTGTAATGCGAGTTCAGTCATATCAATTAGATGTAACTGTGGTCGGGGAGGGGTGATTGATCAAGTTGACGGCGATGCTGTCACTTGACGTTTCTGATGGCCCAAGAAGAGTTGACCTAACTTACTATCGGCAGTTTCGAGTGCATTTCAATGGATCGCAGCACTTATCCACATGCATCGCAATCAGTACTCCACTAGTTGGTTACCAACCCCCTTCTAAGACACATTTTGTCACGTGCCCCATATCTGATTGACTGTAATTCGTCTATACATAGGGGGAAACTGCAGAATGGGTTTCCGAAAAGTGAGCAAAGGTGTAAAATTTTTCCGTGATATTCTGTACCAAAAAGCTTGGATTTCACTCACGATAGAGCCGCTATCATTCGTATCGTCCTCCGTGGACTACAGGAGCGCTTAGACGAAAACCAGTCTTTCCGCATTCTGTAAGCGCCAACAAGATTTTGAACCACCACTTTGGCTTTATCCGCGAACTTTCTTACCAGTTTTATCGTTCCGCTGAAACCACAGACTCTAGTCCGAGTGAGACGAAATTTAACCTATTATTTCGCCCAAACGTTGCTACACCAGAGGCGATTTCAACAGAATTTCTCCAAGAGTCCAGACCATCTCCATACAGTCATAAGAACGTAACTACCAGTGTAACAGTGATACTACTGATTGGGGAGGCATGCGAGTAGTATGTTTTCTTGTAAATTCGCTTGAAAATGGAGATCTATTGCGGATATGTGCACTCGCTTTGAAGCATTTGCTTGGAATTGAGCAACACTCGATGAATGTCCAGGAAAGTTTCGGAGGACGCGTTCAGGAGAAGATGGATGTTCAGGTTTCGTAATTAAAATGCGTATGAGAGTTTTGCCTCCCGGTCCAGTCGTCTGTAACTGATCAGTCGGCATTTTATAATAAATAACTCCGCAGCGAAGGCCTTACTCCCTTTACCGGAACAATCCGCTTAAGTGAATGAGCCGTTGTTTTCTTCGTCATGTCAAAACTTCCCACGGTATAAAAAATGTAATCAGCATGTTACATAGTGTTTCTGGCTCGTTCCATAATTTGACTACTTAGAAGTCTATGTTGGACACGGATGAATCTGTCCATCCTTAGATAAGACTTATCTTTAACTATCCCAGTCTCCAACTCTTCGTGACTGGCGCACTGTTACTTGACTGAATTTCATCCCTTGTTTTAGATTGCCCTAAATAACAGTATCGATCAGCCGTCCTGAAACAGATTCGTGTTTTTCAGTTATCCATGTTGCATTTGGACATTTCGCGTTTTACGTTTCACGTAAGCTTTTCCGGAGGTTCTGGTTTTCTTGATTGTATTTTCTTTACATAGTGATCTAGCGACCACAACATCAATCTTATTTTGAAGTGTTGCTTTTGTTTACAGAGATCCATATTTACTTCGCAGCCACTTCTGGAAAAAGAAGTTGCGTCCATTCATCAACCTTTTCCACGTAGTATCAGCAGTTTTCTCTGAAAATGATCGATCTTTCAAGTCGCCGTCCGTTTGTCCACCCTACGATCTGCAGAAGGCCAATATGGGGACAATATTGCGGACAGCACGTTCCGTTGAGATACTTTTTTTGAATCGCGTAGGCGTCTGCGTCTCTACGCCAGTAAGGCTGTCTGTTTTCCAGACCAACCACCTAGCAAGCATCCGCCCCCGATGTGTGCAAGCTAGCCGGCAAAATTGGCAAGTGAATTACTCGGTCCTACTCGAACAAAGGTGGTTTTTTAAATGCGTTTGTGGGAAACTTCAGCTCAGACTGCTGGTGGCACATTAAGAAACTTCGACTCAGAGCAATGATCGAAGGAATCATTTTTATTGCTTATTTCCGAAAAAGCCGTGTGATGCATTCTGTGCTGATAGACTGACATGAAAAAGCTACATCGATCTTTGTAGCCACAATAGTGAGTTTCGTCTGTTTTGTTTACGGTCGGTTCTGTTAAAATACGCAACAACTAAATGGGTAGGTCAAGTAAAGATCAATATAGGGCTACTGGCTATCCGATGGACCACAACGCTGATTCGAAAAGCTGAGGACGCAACTATTACCGATACTAGGTGATAAATGTACTGGTAGATAAACACGTCTTCTCTCGCAAAGAACTTGCTTGGCTACTGTTATTCCTCAGGTTAATAAACATAGATTAGTTAAATATTTCTGATTATGGTACCTTTCAGTTTTGCTACGCGGTTTCACTGCCATTTAGCGTGCACTCGAAATGTGGCAATTCTGACTAAGGTTGTGAAGTCTTGGATGATAATAGAGCAGTTTTTTATAGTGAAAAAGTAGACGCAGCCAATGTGACACTCCATGTTGTGCTCTAGGAGGTTTGTTTGTTGGGGGATTGTCAAATGAAAACTGTTTACAACCATTGCATCACAGGCAGTTAGCTATTTATTGAGAGAACTAGTTTACCCTCGTTTCGGCATGCATATTGCTTGGGTATAGGTTTGATCTGAATTAATTTTATCAGATCAACCCAATTTGGTCATCGAAGGAGCTTTACCGGGCATATCTTCAACCAACTGTTTCTAGCTAACTCTAGTACGGGTTCTAATATCGGAGTTCGGTCTGCAGAGATAGCCGCTTCCTGGAAAGTTCAACCATGACCAAAATATCAAGTGGATGTAAACAATCGTTTGTTGTAACATTTTTTCTCTCCTTCCCTTGAAGTGACGTTTCGTTTTGGTTGGATTTTTGACCTGTGCCCTGGGCGAAATGGAATGAATGAAATGATTTTAACTGCTTCCATAAATTGTGGCGAGAACCTGTGATCTCACGCCAAGAGGGCAATATTTCAGTCGGTTACAAAAACTCTTGGAATCATTTGAGAAGTCATCGTTTTCGGAAAACTTTTCCGAGAACCAGGACGATATTCTATTCTTGAGCCACGTCACACCAGTCAGTGTTTTGATTCTAAGGTGAGATTAGATGCCGCAACACTTTGTCTTTTGCAAAACGTGATCACTGATGGACACCGAAAAAAAACTGAAGAAAGAATGTGTTAAGGCTAGCATTATCAAGTTTGTTGTCTGTCCAACCGGTAAAATTTGTGGCCTGGCGGTTCAGTGTGCCAACGGAAAATGTGGGCGAATGATGCGAACGCGTGGGAAGGGTAAACACAGAAGCTCTAACATATGTATGCTGCCCACGTCCAAATCGGTTGTAAACGATTGCTGGTTTGAGGTCATTCCACCTAGGAGGAAGCAGAAAATATTTAAAATCCCAGCCCAAAGGATAAGGTTCATTTTCCGCAACTGATCATCTGACTGGTGCATGACAATTTTTGTGACAAAAGTTAATACAGTAAAAGTACAACGGGGTGGACACTGTGGTTCAATGGTTCGTTATGTCAGGTCATTGTTGCAAACTTATTGCGGTGATGAATTGATCGTCCACATTGGCACGAGTTACCCTTGAACGCGAAATCATCGATTGCCTAAGCAGAATGTGATTGCCTAGGCTACAACTGACAATGACATTCTTGGCGATGGTGATTGAAAATTAGACATAGGTTACAAAAAAATCACAGAAATCAGTTCAGCAGTTGTTCGAATGGTGAACATTAAAAAAAATTGCCTACGGATTTCTTGATTCCAGAGGTGAATCGGGTCTGCTAGCCATCCGGCATAAATTCACACTGTAAAAAGCAGTTCCTGTTGTGAATGCTCGTCTGAAAGTTCCTCACGACCCTTCCAGTGAAACGTCTGATGAAACTTAATCACAATTTCAATAGGGAAAACCCTAACTAACCAGTCCAGTGGTGTTTATGGTCTGTGAACTGTATCTTTCCATCCTCCTTTCTTGTATCACCAAAATCCAGGGAGCCAAGGTATTTGTCACATTCGTGATCTATAGAACTATCTGTGTCGATGACATGGGCTGAAATAATGAGCGAACCATTCAAAGGTCACCTGCGGTAATCAGTTGTCTAGTATTTGTTTTAAGCGTATCTTTCCGTAGTTTGCTCATAAGGGTATTCTTCAGAATTGGATCAAGTACGAATCCTTTTACCACTATATCCTTCTGTTTGCACATTTTGTTATTGGTCCAGAACTGAACAATCTGTGTGCAATGCGGACTTATGAATACCAAGGTCTCTACCACTGTCCTCAGTAAGGTCGTAGATCTTCCAATGTCTCCTAATTTAGGCAAGGTCGAGAAAGAGCATTTCCTGATTAGATAGGTGGGAATGTCCTCGAGGCTGATGGGTATAAACAAATCAACAAACCAATTGACTGATGAGTGATATGTCAAGTGAAGTATGTTGTCAGAGATGCAGCTATTAGCAGTGAGGTGTGCCTACAGGACTCCTAATAGTACGGGCTTCAAAACTACCTGATAATTCATCTCCGACGAATAGGACGTGTTTTTTCACCCACCCCCTATCTTTTTCATTTGGTTATCGTACATTTATGTTAATTTTTAAAAGTCAGTTCAATTTTCTATCGGTAGAAAGCGTGTCTGTTGTGCCCGGAGAAATAGAAGTAATGATGACGTTCGATCAAACGGTCTTCCACCACCAGTCGTTTCCAATCTCTATTACCAAAGGCGATCCCTCGACTTCTTGATGAACTCGACGCCAATGAACCTGACTTTTCGGTTTATTTATCAACTGTGCCATCTGCACGAGACAACAGTAAAATTGCCGTCAAGTTCCCAGGCATGTTCGAGATTTGAACCTCTCCGACGGACCTTCACGCTTGTGATTCATTCATCATTCACAGATTGTGGCTCACGTTTGAAATGTCATATAGGACCACTGTGTAAACGATTTTGGACCAAGGATGGTATCCTATGCAGGTCGGTTGCCTATCTTCTTGTAGGTATAAAACCCAATTTATAAAATTGTGGGAAGCATTCCAGTGAACATTTCGAGCTTGTCCAACTTGTTTTTCGTCCTGATTACATCTTGTACTCAAGATTCTGATTAATTTGGATTTACGGTTATTGGTCAACGGTTGTTATGCTTACATGCACGAAAAGCGGCTGGACACCGATGACACACTCCTCGTGGCTTAAGCCGATATTTCTGTACTACACTACAGAAAATAGACGATAAAGATTTCTGAAACTTTGGACATTTTGGTGAATGTATGATGTGTGTTCACTTTTAGGGTTTCGTGGGATTCAACAGGCGACCGCGGTCTTGCTTATCAGCGTAGGTTATAAGTGTTTTACAGCCGTGATGGCGACATGAACGTCAGAATTATCCGCTTTTCGAGAGTTCCCGCTCTATTCCCGTATGTGTGAAAAACGGGATAATTTGTGATGTCAGTATTCCTTCGTTCACCTTAGCACCGAGAGAATTTTCCAGTCCCTGACTCCAAGCCGAATATAATACAATGAACTTAAGATGGCGAGATTTAACTCAATCAGAAGCGTGTTGATTGAGAATTATGATATCTAAAGAAGAATAGCACTTGAGGGTTTGCAAAACGTCTCTCTACATCTCTTAGCTTTTTTTTACTATTTTTCTGATTGTTTTGATCGACACATTCCTATGTCTTTACGCGGTAAGTGCAGTGTAGTAACAGCGACGACATACTGACTTGTAAGGTTCACACATTTATTTATGGCCACTGTCACTGGTTGCCATGATCCTCCATCCGGTGTATGGGGTGGAGATATTAGTCAAAAGTTGAAGAGGCAGTAGACAGGAAGGTTTGAATGACCTTGAAGTAACGGATACTGAAGTGGTGGTTTGTGGCCGACACACGGACGGGTTCACTTGTTCGAAACGCACTTCAAGAGCATGAGCCTCGCTTATTCTATGCGGAATATTGTAAACAATCTTTTCGGTTAAGCGAGCAAACCAGGTGACCTACGTGGTGTTTTCCGTCAATGTCCCAGAAATACAGGCACCTGCATCTTAATAAACCAGTGTTTGGTTGTTTGGTAATAAAGGTGTAAATTACTTCCCCACCCTGCTTTTTTTGCCATGAATTGGAACTTTTTCAGCCGATGATCACACCGTTAATTGTTCAAATCACTGGCCGGAAAGTTGCGGATTGAAGTCTCCTTGAAGTTTTGTTAGATGTGCACTGCTGATGATTCCCAATAAAGGTAAGTCAGCCGTGCACTGCTTCACAGTTTTGCAGCATAAGGTGGACTCACTGAACGGGGGAGTTGTCAATTGTAAGTAGAAGTGAATCATTTGAATGCCTCCAAAGTTGAGCAAAGAAGAGAGGTAACGCCATCCGCGGAAAAGTTTGATTTGCAACTAAAACCTAGTTGCAGGTTGATCAGAGCCAATATTTTTCGCCAGAATCGCAGGAATTCTATCATACATAGAAGAAAACAAGATTTTTTCATCAAGGAAACTACTCACAAGGTGGCTGAAAACTCTTCGACAGCCTTTGACCGGTTTCGGCCTTCTTGAGGCTCATCAGGTAGACGTAGTCCCCGAGTTTCCGTCAACCTTATGGTCTACTTGAACCCGAATTGGACTGTTTTTGAGATATACACTCATTGCAAGTCAATTTGGTTTTTACGAGAGGCGCAACTGAATCTCTCGTTTATGATATTCTACAATTGAATGTGCAGCACACAGACCGCCTCATGACTTAGTTGGCACGGTATTCGAGATATCACAGTATACTCACAAGGTTGCTGAAAACTCTCCGACAACACACGAGCGGTTTCGCTCTTCTTGGAGCTCATCAGGTGGGCACAGTCCCCGAGTTTCCGTCAACCTTATGATCTACTTGAAAATTTTATTTCGAACATTCACAGCCGTATCTGGGCGAGTCCTTCCTAATTGACTTGACCGCCTTTTCAGCTTCTCACGGCTTACGTGATATCCCACGTCCACAAAGACTCGGCATAATCGTTTTATTATTAACCGATATATCATATGATGTTGAACCTGATACCCAGGGAGCAACTCTTTTCCTTATCACCCTAATCACCTTACCATACGGAAGTACACCCTTAGTCATTTCTTCAAACCATAAACAGGTCTTATCTGACTATGAAAATGCCGTTTGAATGTGGTCAACTATATCAATCACTGATGGTTGCTTGGAGTATGAGCATGGTAAATAATCTCGTCACCGGAAGTTGATTCATTCTACAGGAAAGTTGGGATTATACGGGTATCGACACAATGCACCTCGGCTAGCACACCGTAGTTATAAAGAGAGCCGGAATCCAACTGTCATGTTTTCTGGCAGCTAGGTGGCTACTTGACCCAGACAGTGACCTAGACGTTTGTGCGTGCCCTAGAAGACAGACTCCTGAGACCATGGAGTGCCTGGAGCGCTCTGGTCGGTAGAAAACAATAAAAGACAGACAAAGAGACTGTGGACATGAAACATACCAAAGTCCGACGGTCTAATTGTGACACGGTTTTGTGTCGATCACGCCTGCCGGTTGTTGCGACAAGATACCCACATATTTCAAGCTACTTACCAGGTTTTTAAGAATACCCAGTCAAGCAACTAATTTGTCTAATAGAGAATATTTGGGAGTTTGAGAATTTGTGCGAAACGTACGATTGTTCATTTAACCCAACTTTCGTTACCGTCGTTTAAAACAGCGTATTTTGCGAAGCTACCATGTTGGGTGCCAAATTCCAGGTACGTCTCAGGAAAACACACTGCAGTAGCTAGGATATCGAGTCCATTGAAAGATGAGACGTCCTACGTCTGGAACACTGAGTTGCAGAGTAGCCATTTGATTTGATTTTATTCACTCGTAAGCAAAGAACCAATCGCAAACGAATGTGTTTTACCCATTACATTACTTTTTCATGCACTTGGGAATTTCGTGAAAATAAACACAGAACAATTATATACGTGTGGTAGATGTCCGCATGCGAGCATGCGAACATCATCTCATCTAACATTGTACGATTGGTCTTTGTTGCCTGCTAGCACACACTGTTTCATACTGTTTTGAAAAAAAGAGGAAGTTTCGATAAATACTCTCATTTACATATCAGCTGGGTTTTCACGGGAGACTCAACTGAATCTTTCGTTTGTTATATGGCTCAACTGAACGTGCTGCACAAAGGCCGCCTCATGTTTCAGTTGGCACAATATTCAAGATATCGCAGTATATTCTCATAAAGAAAACTACTCACAAGGTTGCTGAAAACTCTTTGACAGCCCGCAAAAGGTTTCGGTGCTGTGTTTACTTGAGCAGATTTTCTGAGAGGTGACGACCAGAAGTCGAAGATCAAAGGGTAATTCATTTGCATATAAAATATTTCATTATGGTAGTCAAAATAACGTCCTGAAGAAAAGACAATAAATAATTCTTCAGTCTTATCACAAAATGAGTGAAAGGAACAGTTACGAGCCGTATAGTCAAAATATGAGGTAAGCTGACGATTCATTTAAAGTTTTGCTGTCGAAAAGTGCGCATAAAAACACTTCTTTATTTTCAGCGAATGATAAGGTGCCATGTGAACTTAATCGGCTAAGTTCAACTTTTGAAACGTCTTGAGTTTTGTAAACGGTCAACCCTGCGCTGCTTGAATATAGTGGTTATTCATGTAAGGTGGCTGTTCCGAACCGGAAAACATGGCTCAAGAACTTAGACCAGAGATATATCTACTCACTATAATTGATAATCGAATCGCAGATGGGGCTCGGGTTAACTCAGCTACTCAGACTTGTCCAGTCAGGTCACTGAGAAACTGATAACCTTCAAAATTCATGGAATATAGCTTTCAACAGTTTACTCACTTTCTTAGGAAATCCTAGAGAAAGTCTCTTAGCCAGTGTGGCAGTTGTCACTCAGCTTTTCATCTAGAGTCACAGCTGTTACGTCACTGAATACTGAGTTCTTAATGAGGCTAGTTTAAAATATCGCACTGACAGAAGATACCGTAAAAATGATTCTATCGGGCCAACAATTAACAGAAGAAGTCCTAGCTCAAAAGAATCTAGCAGATTCACAGGATTTTATTTCGATTTATTCCTCATTCCAACAGAAAAGGTAACACAATGTCAGGAACACTTTTACAGGGTCGTTTTCGAAGCAAATTTTCAAGCCAACTTCACAAGAATGTTCAAAGTTCATAGTATCCTGTAGAATATGATGCTTACGTTTATCCCAAAAACAAAGCACGAAGTGATCGGTGATGACGAAGGCTGAACCAGTCCGTCAAATTTGCTTTCAGTGCAAGCTGATTTAAAGCGAAATTTTGCTATTTACCAACCCTGTTCGATATGGGTCTATGATTAATTAGGAATAAATGAAAATAAGTGAACCAATGGTACAACTATGTTGGATGAGTTAACGGCATCTGTGTTAACGATTCGAACGGTCTCGCATCACAAAGGCTTCTAAATTTGTAGCAGGTTGAGTGAGTTGCGTAATAAGTTAGAGGACCATGTCATGAATAGATCTGTTAACTCACGTTATGTTGGTGGAAAACGCAAGTCTACAGGTGGTTGATCACCGGGTTTTAGGATGTCATCGTGAATCGTGTCTGACCAATCAACCCTTATCTTGTTGACAACGGCTCATTTACGTGCATGACATGGTATAAAGCTCGGTCAACATAGAAATAGCTGAACGTTTATGTGGATAAGTCTATCAGTAGGCCATAAACACAATAAGCTACAGAAATAAGTAAGCATATAAGTAAGTAGGTAAGTAGATATGGTCAGCACGCTGAACCATCTTCTCATGAAGCAGCCTGGTCAGCTCGGTTGAGCTAAGAGCTCTGCAGCTCCGGACAGGACCAGCTACTCAGATAGGTTTCAACATACTTGTTACCTTCGACAATGAACAACAGGATGCAACTGGCGTCTGTGCGCCGGTTCCAACCATGAAATGCTCGTGGCTGGTACGAAAGTGGGCTCCAAATTAGTCTGCGTCGAGCGTTTTCTTCCTATTTCCGTCGAACATTGACCTGAGTCAAAACCAACATGTATACCTCACCCAGAATAATGAAACAAGCCCGGCTGTGTGAGGACATCCGGAGCTCCATGGTCCCGAAAAGAGCCATAGCTGCTCTTGTGCCTGGTTGATATGCTGTATCCTTCCAGTGACACGCAAATTGGAACAGTATTTACTCGGTCACTTGGCTAAGTATCAGAATCAGGTTACGGGTGCTTAACCAGCAAGCACAGAAGGGCGAATCGTCATCTGGCGGCCCAACCAATCCTCGATCAAGCAGTTCCACGTTCGTCCGACTCTGAAATCTGTACCGTCTGGTTTAGACAAACGGCGTATTGCATCATGTCACTCTTGGAATTCAACCCTGACAGTTTGCTCACCGGAGCTGACCATCCGGTCTTTACGCAAGGGTCGCAACCTGGCATCATAACACCATAGCAACTCCTGTCGCTTCTAGACCTCCACGCATCAAAGGCATTACCACACGTAGAAACCTGTCTCCCAACGCCGTCATCAACATACCCATCGTTTGCCGGCCAACCGAAAGCAGATTCGCCAGGCAAACTAAGCCACCATAAACAACTTCTATCATCAAAGGAGGAAAGATGCAGCGTCTGCTCTGCTCGATGGGTTGCGGAAGGAACCACACAAAGAAGAATGAGGCCCATATTTGGCTACCCAGCAGCACTAGAGACGGGTGCTCACTGATCCAAGTGGGCAGCCAACCAAGTAGGGCAGTGCTGTCATCTGGTTGGAGTATGATCGAGTCAATTACAAGTGGGGATGAACCGTGGCATATTTTTTTGGCGTTTTCATGACTTCCAGGGGTAATGAAGTCTGTAATCGCCAACAGCGGCTGTTAAAACTGCTTAGTGAGAAGACGCATGCGCCGCTGAAGCCGCACCAAATAATGGAGGTCATATGGAGCTATCTGATACTCGGGTCTGATACATTCCCTCCTTCTAGGCCAACTTCATTCAAACCCTCTCTGACAAGATTGCAGAACTACATCAGGTAGTCTATTCGTGGTTGGCTACTTCTATGGACGGACACCCTAATCAGCTACATCCACGCCGGTGAAAAACGTGGAGGACTAGGTACCCCAAGCCCGAGTTCAACGATTCTGACATGGCGGAAGGCGTGTACAGAAAAACTGCTATCTGTACAGTGCCGAACACTTCGCAATGTGGTTAATAATCCTGCATTTGGTAGGGTTGGTCGGGATCTCATTCTTTCAATCCTCGGTACCCCAAGCCCGAGTTCAACGATTTTGATATGACGGAAAGCGTGTACAGACAAACTGCTATCTGTACAGTACCGAACACTTCGCAATGTGGTTAATACTCCTTCATTTGGGAGGGTTGGTCGGGATCTCATTCTTTCAATCCGGGTCCAAAGTGCATGCCTGAACACCATAGAAATGATGCTGCTTGTTGCAGTCGTCTGAACAACAGCGTTGATGGTCATGGTTCTGCGAGATTTGGTCGCTTTATCTCTTTTGAATCGATGGTTCATATTTCCAAAACTCGTGTTTCTTCGAGTATTTATTCGCGGCATGCAACTCCAGTGCTACTAGCTGGGTACAAGAGTTAGAAGCTCCCGCCGCGGTCATGGTCGCCAGTCGATCTTTTATCGTAAAAACTGTGGTCAAGTGAGGATTTCAGTACATTTTCCACAGTTCTGATGGATCACGTATAATGCTTCTGGTACTTGTCATAATCGGGTGGCAAGGAAACTTAAAAAACGTCCCTGTAGTTTAGGATACACTATTTGTGAGGAGTTGAGAGTACCTGATTCGGAATCGTTCATTAAACGTAACTATCTCTATTTTGGAGCGCTGAGTAGCCGCAACAGACTTAAACATGATCTCGGATGGTCGCGAAATGAGGGGATGCAGAACTATGATGCCGACGACCATACCCTCGCTACCATCTCAGCAGTTGGTACGACTGATTCTGAGATTGATTTACTTGGTTCACAAACCGATGGTAATTTTGTATCGATGAACGTGCTTCCCGTAATCCACCCCGGCTGCAGTTAGATGGGGTTCCCTAAGGTCAAAGTAAATGACTTTGCTCACTAATTTGGCTCTCTACGTATTTGCCGCACCGAGAGGTACACCGCCTTGAGTGTCCATTCTTGCCATTTACTTTCACACCCGACCCTGTGTGACAAGCACCTCGTGAGTGATGTGCTAGCGCTAACTGCGCCTTGAACAGTGTTGGACATTGAATAGACGCAATACACTACTCCTAAGGTTACTGGAAAATTTCCAATGGCCCACCAAAAGTTTCGCTATTCTTAGGCTTATCAGTTGGGCGCAGTCATAAACAAGAGATTTAGCTGAGTTCGAGCTGAGTCTCCCGTCAAAACCAAATCGATATACAAACGAGTGTATTTAACGAAATCAGTCCTGTTTGGGTTCAAGTAGAACATAACGTTGACGGAAACTCTGGGACTGCGTCTACCTGATGAGCCCCAAAAAGGTCGTGGGCTGTCGAAGATTTTTCGGCAAACTAGTGAGTAGTTTCCTTTATGAGAAACATACTGTGTTATCTCGAATATCGTGCCAACTGAAACATGAGGAGAAACTGAGACAATCGCAATCTTAACTCATAATTTACAAAGTGGCTGATTAACAGAAGTGGCTTCAGCTGAAGAATTGGGAAATATCCTCAATGAAAAGTCATAACGTTTTCTGTGACTCATTGTGTATTTAGCTTTCATTTGCGATTTCAAAGAACCAAGCTTCTTCCGACAACATAATAGGCAGTCTGCATCATCATCACTATGATAATCACTTCATCAAAATGTAAGCATCCCTTCAAGGAATAATTTTTCCATTCTGGAACCCTTTTGGAGTTAAAAACAGTTCCAGATTTTAAAATTATGATGAAACCCAACGTGCCTTGGGACAAAAAATAGAGAAATTCGGTTTTTTAAACGGCTCTGTAAGATAAATTGTGCCTTTCAAGGCTCTTAAATTCATATTTGGCTCAAAATAGTAAGAGCAATCAAGTGTGGTTCAATTCCACCGGGAAAACATGTGATTTCCTAGCGTGGAATTACACGTTTTCTCAACCAGCATGTCAACATCTTGTGGTTTCGTTCTAGAACAAAATAGACCTGACACCCAATCATCCAAACTTTCCCTAAGAACAGAAGTACACATCATCGCTCCTTGTAGAAATTTCGGGCCTCGCTGCTTGAGTATAATTTCACAAATTCAGGAAAAGCTGCTTATGGATAAGAAATGAAGCTATTCGTTTCGATTAGTGAAAAGGGAACTTGTCCGTCCAACTGCTGGTTGCAACTTAGATCAAGTTGAGTGGTTGTGCATCTTTATTGATCCAAGCTTCGACAAAACCTTAATCTAGTCCGGGTGATATTCAACCCAGCAGCAATCAAAATCAACGTGTTGCAACCAAAAAACCCACCTATTTGCAAAATATCAACTCCATGTGAAATTCCACCCGTCCAGTAGACTTTCGTCATATGCCACATTGTTAACCGCAGTTTGTAGAAGGATAACCTTGCTACCCGTATTCTTTATTCTCTGGTTCTAATGAGGCTGAAACGTGTACACTGTAACCGAATCAAAATGAAAATCGATAATTTGGATCATTAGGTATCTCGACGATATGCACCCCTTTTCGACTAGTACTGATCTAACTGGACCCATGTATGCAGTCAGTTTGGTATTCACTCACTTCATGCTGTTTCACGAATGTTATGCTAAAAGGATAGACGGTCGTCCTTGAAAGTCTGTATCATCTGTCAGCAAGAATCGCGGAGCTACAGCAACCAAGGGTGATAATATTTGTGGCCTTCGGGTACACGGCGACAAATGAAACTTTGTGAAAAGGAAGTACACCGCAGATAGTAAAATTCTGCAGATTTAGACTCGGATCTGACTCAAAAATCGAAATCAGAAGCAGTTAGCCTGAGTAAGTGAAAAATGTAATCGTGGGAACCATAGAAGCTGGCCGAACTCCAAGGCGGTGGTCCTTTAGAAATGGTGAAGAAAGTGCAACACGTCCTTACACTGCTGTACCCGAGATTGTAGTACTGAGAAGTGGCCCATGAACAGCCCATTGATAGCCGTTGTTCCAGAACGCAAGCTCCTACAAGCAGCTACAACCAAATCCCCAAGTAGACAATTAAAAAGGACTCTTTAAGTGCACAGCAAATTGCTTCAAACGAAGGATGTTCCCAACGACCGAGGCTGCTTTGGTTTGTGCAGACCGGGCCACCATTTATCAAAAGAGATGCTGTTCCACTGCCTAACTCAGAACGGGAAAAGAATACAGGTGACATTGCAGAGCGGAAGGAGAGGTCGGAAATGACTTCCCCTCAGATTCGGGGTCCATGTGAGCATGAATGTAAAAGCCGCATGTTTCGGTTGGTGCTCCTGTAATCAATTTCATTCCGATTGTCTGAGTAAGTAAAGACATGGGTGGCTCAAAACGCACTTGATCCTTTTTTTATTTCGACAATAAGGCGTTCAAATACAGCGTGGCTGCACGGCGGTGAAGAACTGGCATTCAACATAGATATCCTACTTGGGCTGGAGAGTATCACTATATTTAACTCGATCTCCGTGTATTTTGCAAAATTACGCGAAAAGTTTTCGTTAAAATGCCAGTCGATATAACTTCCGGGTGGTGCATCCTGGTGTCTGTCCTTATCAGTAGAGTAAGTGTAAGACACTTATAACCAGTATTAAAAAAACAAATAAACCGGGATTTTGGTACAGTATAACGTCCTGTTTCGGGAGTTTGAGCGATTGTAAGGAGAACCATGGATTGGTGGGGAAATTGTGGGGTTTGTACCAGCGGGTCAAGCTCGGTAGAAAGCAGCACGACAGTTGGCAAATTGTAGGTATTGTCTAAAAGTTATGGGTGTCAGAGCACATGACAGATAGAAAGCTCTCAAAAAAAACACAGGACAATCAAATAACCATAAGCAAAAAATCAACGTAAAACCGTATCGGTGCCCTTAGCCTTCAGATACGCAGTGCTTTACTGAAACTCTGTTCACAGAGGTGGCGAAGGAAACCCCAACCGTGGTTGAGCAGAATGCACCAAACTATTACTAATATTATCGTCGCAAAAGAATCTTTCTCAATACTACTCATAGTTTGATGAAAATTTTGGACAGTCCACTAGCGACTTTCCTACTCCTTGGATCCTTTAGATAAGCCTGATCCCCGAATTTCCTATTCGAAGTCCAATTTCGTGAACAAAAGTTTCAAGTGAACTTTAGCTGGGTGTTTTGTCAATAACAAGTTGCTTTGCAGGTGGATGTTTACCGCAAGACTAGGAGGGCTGAAACTAAAGTAGATAGTCCAGTGTTCTCGCTTATCTCGTAAGTTGTTCTGAAGCGTATACCGATATCTTGAATATCGAAGTTACAAATGGCTGAATACTTCTCGCTATCGGAAAGCGACTTCATCCAGTCACCAGTTTAGTCCACCAGCTAGGTGTCGTCAGTATTTCCGAACACCTGCCAGCAGCACCATCCTGTTCCCTGAGAATTTTAGGCACCATCATGGCTTATCTGTGACGGAATTGGGGCGGTAGCAGTCTTGACTGAATGCGTCCACTCTTTACAGTGGAGGTGGGACGATACTTACACGTCATCTCAATCCCTGTTAGATTTATTGTCTAGTTGCTAAATAAGTGCTCCATGGTTGTTTTGTGGTCAGGATAATGCACATGAACGCAAACCAGTCGGTAGAAGTTTCGCGTTTTTTTTTAATTTTTGATCAGGTACGTCAAATTGGATCTGACGTGTGGATGAGGTATGGGTTGGAACCTTAACCGCTCAGCCGCAGGAAGCCTTATTTAACCCCGCCAAATAGGAGCGAGGTCGAAAATTGACCCCCTGATTTGGTGCGTATCCGACCCCCCCTCATTATCTACGATTATTTGGATAAAACAAATAGCCTCTCGGCGTTTTGAATAAATTGCATTCATAGAGGAACTGACTTCACCTCCTACAGATCACTCAGTTCATATTTTGTGGTATGGTTGAGGATGACAACTAGTGGACGCACTTTCCTCTCCTGAAAACTTTACGATAGTTTCTTGCCCGTCTGATTAAATCGAGTTTCACACCTTAATCTACTTCTCCATCAGTGCAAACCGGCCGGTTAGCGTTCTCCTGTGGTCCATAGTTTGAAATAGCTAGTGAGAGGTTCATGTGATCGGTCGGGTTGAGCTCTAACACAGATGAACAGCCTCGTGTAGACGAGCTGTCAGAGAATTAATCACGGCTTTTGGTAAACATCTAATCGAACCACAGTCCCTGAGTTCGGTAATTACCAACCATATAGCATGAATAGAAAGGAATTTTTGACCAATTGCTAACATGCAGGCTACACGAGAAGCTTGACAAATGGTTAAACCAAGTTTGACGTGAAGCTTTAAAGTCGTTCCTTTGTTCCGGATGACGGTTTATAGTAGCCACTGGAAATAAAATTTACTCGGTGTTTTTATTGAAGCGCACTGTCCTGTAATTCTATTATCCATGGCGCTAGGATTTTGAGATTCGTAATTAGATAACTTCGACTTCAGCGAATCCAAATGCGTGGGAACCCGTGATGCTGAAGTAAGATACAATCATACATTAATCGCACCGGTGCCCCATGAGCTTCAAAGTCAACCATATGAAGTTACTTACCCAGGGCTTTCCAAATGTTGCAGCCAGCTGAAGTACGAAAGATGGCTGCCACGCAAATCACCTGATCAATTACGTCCCTCCTTACTTTCGTTGTCTCCGCGCCTTCGAAATTATCAAAAGGGGATAAACATCATTCAAATGGCTTCCTGGGAACTTGGAAGCCTAATTATGAGTAAACCGCTTTTTGCAGTTCAGATATTGGACAGCAAGTCCAGTCGGTACTTTGGGTACACTTGCCTACGTCACTACTATATTGAGCTCAGTTTAATACATGTTTTTCGACAGCCATCTTGAAAGATATTGTAAACACTTCCCGTGAGATATATTTTGTTATTCTTTCACGTACACCTCGTGGGCATTCCCCAGCTCCTCAACAAGGACTGAAGCAAGCAAAAGAGCCACTATCATACATCAAGAACATCGCTGAGATGACGCTAAGGCCCATACGACAGCACAATATGACGGCTGTCTACAAACTTACAAACACCTTGCAGAGAGAACTATCGAAACCAAAAGGAAAATTGGATCTAGCGATGAAGAATAATATCATTTACAGGATCCAATGCAGGGACTGCGACAAAACGATACAAAAGACAAACGGGAAGGAAGCTCCTTACCAGAATACGTGGATACACGCTCTCCGCTAAAAGATGCGGACAAGTTTCTCCAAACTCAGTGTACAAAGATCAGGAAGGTCACGAGTTAGACCGCAGTTACTTTCTTATACTGGCGCAAACAAGACTGAAGAAGGAAGGTGAATTTATCAAAAATTGCTACTATATCGAATAGGATGTCAACAAAAATATCGAAGCTGGCCCCGTTTAGCAATAGCTAAGAGCAAAGGAACCCCGGAACTACAGAGATTCAAGGTGTATAAGAAACCAACTGAGAAACTCACAAAATAAGTTGAAAGCCCGATTCACAATACCAAATTAACTGGTGGATGCAGGAACACCAGTCGTTACAATCGGGACAACCGACCAATCAGTCTCGAGAAGATTGGACTATAGCGCAATGCAAAATGAGAAGAGGTCAAGTGAAACAAAGGAAGAAACTACCAGAAAATGGAAGGTATTGAGATAATCAATCGACTGAAAGAAACGCAGACCACAAGGTAACAAGGATCACAAACGTTTCAATGTATTCACGAAAAAGCTTTCTCCCAATTAGCCAATCACGTGAAGGGATAACAGATAACCTCAATTGATACATAAATGCAATCAAACAGAGGAAATACTCAATCAACTACACACTGGAGATGTATCCTCGTATAATGACAAAATTTTCGCAACTCCGTTGCCAACCTCGGCAAACACATCAACAACACATCACTCTCATTGCTCTCAATGACGCAGTTGGGCTTGGCAACAGTTGGGTTCGAGAAGCACACAACTCTGGATTGACATTCAGCAAGCGAATATATGACTGCTTTGACTTTCTGGTAGGGTAGCGGCAACCAATAACCACTAGTTGGTCATCTCAATGAAGTTCTTTCCTTAGCTGTGTTATGCCTGAACAGACGAAGTTATTATATGAAATCCTACTGTTCGACATTTTGGAATTACACGTTAAGTCTATAATCCAGTCATTCCACCATTCGATTGTTCCACTTCTAAAGAAGGTCATTCCCGGTGGCCGAAAATTAATGCAGTGAAAATCGGTACCATTCTTCCACCAAAAGTCAACCAAACTGAATATTCCACACAACCTTCTCTACTTCAGTCGCATCAAATGTTCGCACATCCTCGTCTAGCTTTCATCATTTAAAATACACTATCAAAGAGAGTCAAGGGCTAGTGACTGGTTTCAGCCGTTCATTTCAATGTCCTTAATGCTGATAAGCTGCTGAGTAATAGGCACTTCAAGCCATCTGACTAAGCTACATGCGACCATCTCCTATGAGCATGCGCGAAATATCCATGTTTTCTTCCCAAAACCACGCAGGATGTCGGAATGTCGACCCATAGGCTTGGGAGGCTCTAAATATATGAGATCTGAGACTGCATTTCCATGGGTTTGATCGTTTTGAGAATAAGAGCACTTCAATAGAGGCTACATCAGATATATTGGCATTCCAGCTACTAATGATGTCAATCATTCATACAGTACAATTTTGGGACATCGCGGCTTTTGTACGCACAATCAGAAAAAGCGGCTTTAAACTGCTTTGCAGTTGTTTGAGGAATTAGGACACTTCATCAAGTTACCTTTCTGGATGAGACATTTTCAATCAGACCAAATCCGCTTAGTAAGTGAAGTTGGATCACCGGGTTTCAGACTTTCCTCTAGCTCAGTATTGCAGTTCCATAAGGTGTTTACCTGGGCAGCTGTATCAGTCCCGGTGGTTTCACGAAAGATGAAATTTCCATCCGGATTGGGAAGGCTAGAGCAGGTTTTGCGAACCTACGTCACCTGTGGCGTAGGCGTGACATTAGTTTCTTTGTCAAGGGTCGAGTTTACAATGCTTTGCTGCGCTCCATATTACTACATGGATCAGAATGCTGGCCGCTGCTCGCCGAGGACGTCAAAAGACTTTTAGTGTTTGACCATCGATGTCTTCGGAGCATTGCCCGAATCTGATGGGAACACTGGATCAGCAATTCTGAAGTACGTCGAATGGTATTCGGGAGAAATAACTCACCCTCGAAAGACGAACTGATCACACTGCATAGGTTGCGCTGGCTTGGCGACATGCTGCGTATGCCAGTCGACCAACTTCCTCGAAGGGCTCTTTTCTCACAACCACGTGAAGGGTGGAAGAGAGCCAGAGGTAGTCAAACAATGACTTGGCAGCAAACTCAGCTGCGCTGGTCACTGCCCTCTTCCTGGATGGGGACCGCGAGACTTGCCACATCAATGGTTGGAAACATTGTCATATGTGGCCCAGTCACGCCCTCAATGGCGCTCGT
>NW_008751663.1:2518544-2577119 GCF_000715545.1 Opisthorchis viverrini
AGTACGCGGTTATTACAGCTGACAATGATGATGATGATGATGATTATGATGATGAAGACGTTACTTCACTTTTGGCGTACCCGCAATTAGCCTTTGAATGATGGTGTTTTAGATCTTAGCTTTTCATTCGGGTAGTAGAGAACTTCGGGAATTCTCGTGAAAACGTGCCGGAAGTGTTCCATTCTGGCGGCATCGTGGTCACTTGGATCCCCAACACCTTCGCAGTGATTTACCATTTTCCAGGTACTTTTCAGCAGTTTCTTGAGTGTGCGGTAGACATTTCTTGCAGTCTGTCTGAGTTGAACTCTCCGGATATTTGGGCCACATATATGCTGGTGAATTTGTGACTTTTCAGTTCGCAAGGAGTGAATGAGGACTCAATAAGTCGCTAATGCCGTACAGCGATGATTGGTCGAAAATTGAAAAATATTCATTCGCATTGCCTCACTTAATCCCATCCTTAGGATGTAGTATTTTCAATCCACATTTCAACTGGGCGTTGTTCTGATGAATGAGCTGCGTGTATGTAGCTGAGGAGAAGTTCGCTAATGGGATGTGTTAGCGCATTAGTTCGAAGTCATTAGTGCAGGGTACTTCATTGAAGTTTTGTCGCTTGGGTAGAAAATCAATAGTTTTGAGGAACACGGGCCACGGGATGTCTCCGGTTTCAGTGAATTATTTCCCTCGGGAATAAATTCCATTGGAATGAAATTGACGCTTCCAAAATCATTCCACTGGAAGGATTTTCTTGAGAAAAGTACAGTATCCATGGTCGTCCTTCCCAAGAATCTTTTTATTTAATTTACTGGTAGTAACAAACACGACTAGTTCCTTGTTTTTGTCGCGCGATATGCTTGCCATGGGCATGATTTACCAGTTCTTTGGTGTCTCAGGCACCGTGAGTTTAACGGTGTAGATAAACTGTAGGATACGGGTGTTTCTCTCCATAATTAACTTGTTCATGAATCCATTGTAAACCATGCAACAGCAAATAGACTCAAACTTATCATGTTCTCATGACGAGTATTGTATATCTCTAACCGTATGAGGAACTGACTCACTCAGCGGTGTGTATAAGGGTTCAAAATCTTGGTCCATTGTACCAGGAAGAAAGAAATTGTCAGCTAATATTCTCTCAAATGCTGTTTTGTAATGTTCTGGTTCCGATTAGGAAAGAGAACTACTTCTAAAGGTGAAGGATTTCGTCCATCTTTTTTGAACGAATGCCATCAGACTTTCTCAAGCAAACGAGGCAGTTGGAATAAACCGCTGTCTTGGAGGACGTGGGTGTCGGATGTAGAGGTTTCAACTGTCACTTTCAGAATTGGCTACGATCAAACCAAAAGAATACTTATGGTTGTCACGACAACAAATCCGCCTCCGCTTCTGTTGGTTAGTGAAATGTCTTATTGTAGCACCATGTCTATATTTAGGTAAGACTTTTTTCAACCCAACTCCTATGGTTTTCTATTTGTACCAACTGCGGGAAAGTAATCAACATAGTTCTCCCCATAAATTAAAGTGCCCAAAAAGCAAAGCTGTCATGAACTGCAAGGACTTGTTTGAAAAGTGGGGAGCTATAGGCGCAAGCTGCATTTCACCGTAGCTGCGATAAACTATATGCCAGTTTCAAGTTGTCCTTCAGTGAAATTTACGGTCACTGATACTGATAAGAATCCGCTCTTGTCTCCGCAGTATTCACCATTCTTGGATACTATAATTTTACGTGATTGTAAGACGCGATAGCAATTGTTATTTCTCATACACAGAATGCAGGGTAGATAGGGCTTCGGCAGCTCGATATTCTACCCTCTCTACTGGAAAAACCCGAATGTGATATCGTACTATTCTTCCAGGTTTACCAAAAACCAGCTAACCATAGGACACAACCCCTTTAATGTGTTTCAGTCTTCACATTACTTTCCATCGTGTGACCCTCGGACTAGCGCTTACTTGCTCCAATCTCGATGATCTTGCGTCAAGTGCAACAATACGCCCACGTGGTTACCTATACGTTGTGTTAGTGCTTTGTCGTTTGCGTACTATTAATTTGGCGACGAAAAACGACACGTTTAGCTTTTTACCGATGAGCCGTTTAGTGACACTACTAAGCTAAGTGGTCCTTTGATGAATGTAATATGATATTTATTTACATGTTTAATGGAGGAATCACTCGGCTTCAGGTCAAAGGTCAGTTTTCAGAGAAACTCTCTCCAAAGAGCAAAATGAAATGCCTTTGAAAAACCTTGATTTATTTCTTGGTAGGGATTTTATTAGCAAAATGAAATCAGAAAATTAGTTTTTTATCGATACGTAGCACTAATAACTCTAGTATGAACAAATACTTTGTAGTTTCAGGATGAAACATCTTCAACAGAACCGTTCCGGTGGTGATAAAGGTACTTTGGAGCTGAGAACAAGAAGTTAAGCAGCCGAAATTATCGTTATTAGGGAATTCTCCACAAACAAAAGATATTGCCAACGAAAGCTATTTCATATAGATCAAAATCAAGACTGGTGGTCAAATGATCCGTCGAAGAACATCACATCTGGTTGGAAATCAAGAGTAGACCTGTCCGTTTTAGTGTAATCCTCCACGGTCGAAGGATAACAAGGAAGTCACGGTCACATCATCTTCAGGGTGGACTTCAACAACGAACCTCCTCTGAAACTTTCGAAGGCATTGATATTTTCAACGAACAGCTGTCTAACTACTACACTGCAACGTGTGTTTGGGCTCAGAGAAAGTCTTTCGGTACCAAATAAAACAGGCCTGTTAGGTTACACAGTCTAGTCAGTCTGAGATGTGTTCGTTACACGGTGAGGAGTAATAGACAAGCGAGGAGAAGTTCCTGGAAGTGACTGCATTTTTAGATAACCAGATTTTAAGGTGAACAGCCTCTACTGAGTACCAACTTTGAACGACAACCCGAATGGTCCACGTACTTTTTAGTACACATTGAGGTATAGGTTTACGATTCTGTGATTTGCTAAGCTAATTGGGTAGAAAACATACAAATAAGTTGCTTGCAAAACTTATATCCGGTGGGGAATAAGAACACGCGGAAAGATGTGGCAACTCCCAACCAAGTCATACAAAAAACGTAGATTGACGCACTGAATCTGCGCGAGTCGTTCACAGACCAGCATAGGACAAGGTAAAGAGAGAAGATCAGGCTTCCTTGTCACCCAAAGCAAGCACGAGGGCTGGGATTTTACCGGGTCGCCCAAGCTTAGAAGTAGAAGTTGACATGTAGGGGTTGGGTTCGAACTACGGAACTCCCAGTCAGTAAATTCTCTCCCCAACCACTGAGTTATCTTTTCCCCTGAGCCACACTGGTGTACCCATGAAAATTTAGAAACTATCATGGGGAAAGATATTGTACAGTGATAAGCTAGTTGACCATAAGCATGGAATGAAATATAGATGAAAATGCCTTAAGATGATAGAAGTGAAACTTAAGTTTGTTCAAATCCCATTTTCATCTTGCGTTAAGCCAAAAAAAGCGTCAAACGTAGAGTAGATGAGTGAACTGACAGAATAAATATGACTCAAATAACAGTATACCCTTGCATCATAACTATCTCTCTAGAAAACTCGGTTAACTATTCTGCCCCCCCGGCGCGTTCTCAAGTTTTATTTCTGATTATCGGTTTTGACTAGATAAAGGGATAATCGATGGTGGATATTTTTTTCTTTTGTAAGGATCGCTGGCACCACTGACTAAGTGACCCAGCCAAAACATAGTGCCTTCATTTGCTGTATAGATTTGGAAAGTCTGATTTTCTAATAGCCCTGAGATTCAGCCTTCCCATATAGATGTACTTGGAGAAAGAAGTGTTTGGATAAAAAATACCTAATCCAGACTGACGCTGATTAATTTAGGCATTTTCGTCGACCATCACTTTATCCACACACGCACACTATCAATGTAATGAGTTACTTTGAAGAACAGTTCTCTCAATACAACTTTACCAATATCCAGTATGATAGGCAAGGAAAAAATAAGTAAACAAATAGACATATCTCGAACCAACTAAACCTAGCTGGCCGACGGTCTTGATCTACTCCGGAAAAAATTGCCCAATGGTATTCAAAGATCGATCCAAAAACGGTAGGGTCGATAATTTGGTCCATGTGACTAATCTCTGGTCTGTCAGACATAGCGAGCTCCAGCGAAACAAAACTAAGACTTTCAGATGGACTACTTTCAAGGTCGGACAAAACATTTGTCCGTAAATAGCGAATTAGGCCACCCCATCTCTACATCCATTTTAATGAACTTTCTAAATGACAGCAGTAGACTAAACTGAACATGTTTCCATATGATTTTGTTACCACGTCTGAATTTTTTTGTCAAATTCCATAGTGTTATCCATGAGGTGTCCTGATAGGGGGGAAACCAACTCTGCATAATTAAGCGGAGCAATTCCAAGGAGAATGCTTATTGTAACTATAGCAAACATAAAAACTTTCAAGTTACAACTTCGATAAAGCCAAGCAAATTGATCCTACAAGAGTCATGCACGTAAAACATAGTGAATGAAATCTGATATCATGAAACGGCGTCATCCGTTCCCTTCTCATGTTTGGGTAGAAAAATTTCAGTCTTCCTTCAGGGGTAAAAATTCTTTTTCCTCCTGAGTTCATACTCTGGTTTGTTAAAAAGATACAACATACACCAAAGTTTCATAACACTGATTGTGATTGTGAGGTCATACAATATGAGTGGACCACGCGGAAACTAGCTATGACTTACCAGTAATAGGGAAGGTGATATAATGTCAAACCGTTTCATCACTGGCCGCAAATGTGAATACTAACTTCAGAACCAGGTATTTTTTTAACTTTGACTAGCTTACTGTGCTGTTGAAACGTAAATCCATGCGGCCTACTCATAACCCCGGCTTTTGAAAAGGCTCAAATTGATCTTCCGCTAAAGTACTCCTCAGTTTTATTGGAAGCGTAACAATATTACGAAGCCTTCACGAAGAATTTCAACAAATGTGCATCATTTTGGTACAAGAGGTGCAAATTAAATGGTGATGTTGTAACTTGTCTCAATTACTTGATTGTGAAGAGTTTGAATGTCAAAAAAGTGCTTTCAAGGCATTGTCTTTGATTTGGCTGGTGGGAAAATTCCTCTTCCTTCCTTCCTTTATTTATTTCTTTGTTTCTTCCTTTCAGTACCACTTAAACGACCCGTGCCAGTATATCCAATCTGATGGAAACTTGTAGTCACGTGCATGAAGTATAACAAGGAACTTTTTTTATAAATGAAACTACTCACAAGGTTGCTCAAAGCTCTTCGACAGCCCACGACCGGTTTCGCCCTTCTTGGGGCTCATCAGGTAGGTGCAGTCTCCGAGTTTCCGTCAACCTTATGTTCTACTTGAACCCAAATTGCGCTGTTGTCGAGAAATACACTCATTGGCAAATCAATTGGGTTTTCACGAGAGACTCAACTGAATCTCTCGTTTATGATATTCTACAACTGAATGTGCGCACACAGGCCGCCTCGTGCTTCAGCTGGCACAATATTCGAGATATCGCAGTGTATTTTCATAAAGGAGGAAATCATAAACCAGAGATTCAATCGAGTCCCCGTGAAAACCAAACTGATTCGCAAATGAGTGTATTTCTTGATAACAAGGAACTCTTTTTACCACTTCTGTTCACTCTATAAGCAGGCTCCTTAAAATTTCGAACAATTGGGCAAGCACATGTTTGTTCCGGAAGTTCCACGTACTCAAGATGACAGCGGTCATCATTAGAAAAACTCGTTGGTGGAACCACTCAATCTGGTTGAAATTAGAAAAATGAAGGAACGATTTTAATGAGTTGCCTTGTTAAAAAGTGGAATACTGAATTCGAACGGAGTGCTAATTGACGTTAAAAGGGCCACCAAACCGCCACAGTAAAACCGATATTTATATGGAATAACCCATAAAATACTTTATGTATCCAAAGGAATTTTGTTAACTTTCCCCGTGAGTCAGTTGCGTTAATACTAACAGCAAACTACCCTTCAACTATGGCCATGTTTTGCTTAAAATCTATCCCGTTACAATAAGCTGCGATAAAACTTGGTCATAAAATTGTCAAATTTATTTTGTACTATTCTTTAATATGTAGAACCATTTGAACATTGCACAACTTATAGAAATATTTTTTTAAAAATTGTGCCTTGTATGGAAATAGATTATTGGATTTTACGAACAAATTACACGTGATTTCAGTCCTACGAATAGTTGTTGCCAAGTCATGTGGTCCTGTTTGCCCGCGACTGATGTAACATGTTTTCCGTTTTCCGGTTGATTTTGTGCCAAGGGTCATACATGGCCTAGTAAATAAATTATAAATAGTATATATGCAATACTGATCAAGAAGAACAGGGTATGAGTAAAAACGCCTTGGAATAGCATCAACGCTTTTCCATGAATGGGGCTCAGAAACGGTGCTTCCTGTACATTCACTGGTCTTCACATCACTGACGCCTGATAACTCGATGAAGTTCAAGAGCTCAGACTCAGATGAAATGAACAAATATTGCAACTAATAATAGAACCTGTGTTCTGATGAAGGGTTGTTAATTTTGAGGTTGTTGATCATGACGGAAAGAAACCAGAACTGTTGAAGCCCAATGTCAAAAGTACTTTTTAAGTACTAGGCGACAACAGAAACGGCTACGTACCCAGTTGATACAGTAACATTAAGGAGTGTAGCATGTATAATAAAGGTCACATGGGTGAGAAAAGCCGTCAACACATGACGTTGGTTCGACCAACCTCGGATTCATTCGTCCTCGATCTCAACGCTGTTCTCAAAAAACAACTGACATGTTGTAATCACGTCTGTTGCACTCAGTTGCACAATGATCCATTTCGCGATTTCCTAAGAGGCTCAGGTGCATAAGAAAGAGCTAAGAAGCCTGTCCGCACAATGGAAGGGCTCGACAGTTAAGTCTCAGAAGGGATCAGCTTCGCTGGAACAGCACTTATTTTTCTGCGAACTGTGAAGTAAACTCCGACTTTGGAGAAGTACCAAAATGAAATAAATGTCAACTAAAACCTCATTACAAATTGGATGTGAAAATTTGAGTACTCTGATTTGAGGTTGTAAAACTGATGCTAAACGTTGTCAGTAATGACTAAACACAGCGCCTTTCTCCGGATAACTTTGAGATAATAAAATTGTCACGGTTGACGTGAGAAAAATAAGGAAACAAACAGTGGAAAAATCAAACTAGACCTTTAACTAGACTACAAAGGATCAACCAAAGAGAACATCGCCACTGCTACATGACGCAGACGATGAAGGAACTGATTACACTTAGATAAGTCGAGTTGACATATGACAGTGTGGTTGTCAATCCACGCAGGATCATTAAAAAAACCGGGTGTGAGGGTGGAAATTCCAACCCGACCAAAGGTCACAGCAACCCTCTGACACAACTAGCTTAGCTCATTCACACAGACGGACAGCAGGTTCAAACGACACTCAGGAGGGACCATCTAATGAACCGAACCAGAAGAACTAGACCCTAGGCTAGACCCAAACACATGTAGGTTTCCTCATCGACCCAACACCTGTTCAGCCACCCTAACAAACAAAAATCTTTCGGCCGACACCCAACTGAGATTTAGCTCAATTCAGCTGATTGGTTCTCCTTCCGCCTTAAATCTCGACCAACCTCGGAACCTAGTCCCCTGGCCTGACGAAGCTTTTGTGTCAAAAGCGAAACGTTGCCCAGCAATATGTCTACCGATTGTCGCCATACTTTTTCGAAAATGATTCCACTTCAGTTTACCTTCATCGCAGCGCACATACAAAAGTATTCATTAAAGTGGTTGTGTTGTGGCGCAGCTTTGACGAAAACCTTGCGATCGTTGCTCAGATTGTGGTCGTTGACTTGTTCTCTGAGCTGGGCAAATCGATTGCAAATGTTTCATCACCAATCGAGATGACATCATCAGTGCGTTACTGGGGAGCGTAGTGGTGCGTAGCGGTGGGTTAGTGGTTGTTCTAATCTACTTTTATGCTTTCGTACTTTCCTTCGTTTGAACACCCAGCTCTAAAAAAACAACCAGCCAAAAATCACCATGGATGTGTACCAGTCCATCACATTACTCATATATGACCGATATTCTCTTAGTAAACCATAGCAAGCTTACAATTCAACTAGCCGGATAGAAGTAATAAAAGCCCAAGGCCTGTGGAAGATATGATTCAGTGAGGAGTAGAGTTCGGCGGCATAACACATCATGCCTTTGATAAAACCCAGGTCATTTTTCATGTCGTCCGGATTGTTGTTATGAAGTCAATAAATACTGCTTTGATCCTGTTGAGTATTTTGCTGAGTAATCTATACTCGTATCAACCAATTTGTCCTAGTAATTGGTATTGAACGCCAACTAGTAGACACAGCACCGAACAGGTAACGGGGCCGAGAAACATAATGATTTGTACGCTAATTTGGTTGTGCAAAGAGGCTCAGCTGAACCTGGCGCTTATGATACATGTCAACACATACACAAAGGCAGCCTCACGTTTTCCATAGTTGAGATACCTAATAACATTTTCTTGAAGGAAATCTACCCATAAAGCATTTCAGCAACCTTAAGGGGTAGTGTTGTCTGAAGTAATCGTAGAATTCTAACGTCCTAAGAACAATGTGGTGATTGCAGCAGCAAAGGAACTATGGAAGTGAATCACACAGTACGTAAGTTTCCTGAAAAAAAGCGACAAACATGAAGTGGGCCTACTCAACCGGATCTTCACCATCGGATCAGTGCCCACTTCCATCGTCATTTTGGCGAGATGACTCAGTGGTTAGAACACAAATTTACTGACCGAGAGGTCTGTATCTCGACTCCTGTTTAGGCTTGGGCACTATGGTAGCATCCCAACCCTCGTGCTTCCATCGGATGGCTTGGCAGTTAGGCACCAAAAGGATGCTAACAGCAAAACGATTTGTACTGATTCATTATTTATTTTGGGAATACAATATGCTCCAGATCATATACACAACCGATTGTGGATCACATTGCTGCTTGTCCTCCAATAAACCACAGTCAATGAAGACTAATCCCCTTTCAAGAAAGTTCCTTGCAAAAGTGGTTGGTCCAGTAGGTGTGTCACGTGGAACTACCCAGCCTTAGAACCAATCAGTATACAGTCCAAAAGGCGGGATTAACATAATAAGAAATACAATAGAGTTTGGGAACCAGACAGAGAGCACATTAATTTCATCATACGCACGCACAGGCACACAAGTTTGAGCTAACCATGTGTCTAGCATACCTCTAAGAAAAGTGGATGTATTAGTTACTTTATGATGATTCTTCCATCAATACGATAACTGATTTTCGCTGAGCTTAACAACTGAAAGTTCTTGGGCACAATTTTACAGACCAATCGTTTTTCTCGACGCATCTTAAATGTATGAGATATTTGTATTCATTACCATTGGTTGAGTTCACCCAGCTTTTTCGTGGCCTCGCTCAGAGTTGGTGAACATATCAGTTAAAGTTGACATCATCGACCCAATATACTTAGGTCCTGTGGACGCATCGAATAACATCATACATTTAGATCTGTAACCTAGAAAGTATACCTTAAATTTAACACTGAATCTCCCATCTGATCCGTTGAACCAGATTGGGCCTAGCTGCTGAATCCAGAGATAGGCGACCAAAATAAACTGATTTCCTAAAAGCGCGTGAAGAGCACAAACAGGTTGTATGTACACGACTGTCAGATGCACAGAAAGAGGTATTTCAAGCATACTATCTGAAACTGTAAGAAAAAGCAGCACAAACAGGACCTTTATTATATGTGCATTATGCAAACTACCACAATAGTTTATAAGTGTTAGGACTGAAACCATCTGTAACTCGGCCGTGTTCCACACGAGCAGAGTGACCTGATCTGGCTGTTTAGCCTGAGCACGGACCGAACTGTTTTAAAGACTCGTGTCCAACTGAAAAATGTAGACTGTTGAAAGCACAAAGCACAGGCCCAATCGCACCAGCGGGAACAAGGCGTTAAACGACGGATGCTAGAGACGACCCGGTTGGTTGCTCCTGTAAGTGTATTGCTGATGATCGAATGTTGTTCGTCACTAGTTAAACGGAAGTCAGACAAGTAAACAGCCCGACGTTAGGTGTGGAAAATTCGAAAACCGCACAACTGGGGACAAATGTATCCAGTGATTTACGGACTAAACACGTATTACTAACATCGAACCAGAGATGTTTTCTGATCGGGAAAAATTGCTCAGTTGTTCACCAAAACCATAATCGAACAGAGGGATGCCTTCTTCTGGGCTCGCCTGCATAAAATAGTGTGAGGAACTGCACTTGTAGTGCAACACAGTGCATAAAATATCTTTCATGGGTAGTCCGAATGCGTCCAACAAATTGGTGCATTCCAAGGTGTTTTTTTCTCGGTCCGAGACGAGCTCCAAGTGACTTCCGCGGGTTTTCGACCGACAGCTGATGCGAGTTTCTATCATCCACGCGCATTCACGGGGGCTGCCGTGCCGCACCTTACATTTTTTCGTCCGCTTAGAGGGTCTGAGCTCACTCGCCAAACTGTTGAAGCCAAAGACTTGACCGAATATCCAAGCTGCCCGTCCATTGGATGGACGTCTCGCATGCTAGGAGCACTTGCGATCGTATCAGTCAAATCCGATACCATAAGCCCGTCATCGATGGCACACCGTAATAGGCCGTAATGTCGGACAACCTATCTACCTTTTCTGTCGCTCACTATATTCATCGGCATCGCGTCGAAGCAGATGATTCGGTATCCAGTTTACTATGGAGATATCCGATGAGGACAGACCCCCCGAGTATTGGTATAAGTCTAATGGTTCAGAATATTTTGTTTAAAACGGTCAAAACGGTCTCCAAATCTGTCAAAACCCCTCGTTTACTGAAGTGTAAACGAGGTTCACGAAAGGCCTCGAATTTAGGCTCATCTTTTGTAATATGCATTTGGTTGGGTTCCACACATTCTTCGAAGCCTATTTGGTTTCAGTTTTCCACTTTTTTATTGACTTCTTGGGAGATTATCGTACTATTTTCAAAGTGGCTGTAATTTTCCCAACCTCTTTCCTTTACATTAAACTCCCGCAAAAACAGAAGTGTACAAGCTTTATTGGAAAGTATCGTGCTAGATGCTTATCACAAGCAAAAACGCTGTCCAATTTCAAATCTTATTTCTCCCGTTCGTTTAAACAACTATCGTTTAAAATTTATGCGAATGGCCTCTTTGTACCCCGTACTATCCAATACATGAGTCATTGTAGAATTCAGAAAGCAGTTTGACAAAGTTTAGGGCTTTCTCCATGTTTTCTTTCGAGCAACATAGATCTAGAAATGGTAAAAGTAAAAACGAGTGATGCGTACATTTAGAAGAATTCTAAAGCGGAGTCTGCGGTTAAGTATTGAAGCGGTTTACTTTTGGATCGATCAGTCTGAGTGACCAGTGGTCACGTGAGCACACCATGGAAGAATGAATGCGCGTATCCGTGCATTCTGAGGATACGAAATCTGGTTGCATGCGTCGGTTGCGTCTATCTCAGAAGAAGATATCGCAAATACAATAATGTTTGTCAACTTGTGTTCAATATGTACATGTGAGTAACGTGTATAGTTTTTAAGGTGGGATAACGTCCTAAAAATTCCAGAGGTCTGTTCCTCCCCAAACCATGAACAGTTTATAAAAATTCTTGGAATCTATCACAAACCGTCGTTTATTTCTGGGACATATGGAAACCAAAGCGATGGCCTTAAAGAAAACTGTGTTCTTCCGGAGCAGCATCCGGCAAACCTTGGCAGACTCTATTGGATGCAATGAAACACGCTCGAGATTTTGTGACATGTCACCGCTTTCAGTTAAGACCCGCAAATTACGACTCTATGAATTTTCAGTTACTTGTAGGTCATCCTACTACTGTGCGTTACCTGCATCACACAATCAGTGCTTGCTTTCGTCCAACTGCCCACACACTTATGCCTTCTGTGCTTTTGGGTACACCAAAGTAGCGCAAGGGCGTGGGCGTATACGTCATAAAAACGTGTTTTGGCTGACTAATCCCATTTGACGCCCTCACAGGCACATCAAGCTAATCATCTGATGACGTTGCACTCACTGGCATTTGTAACTGAGTATGAAGCTCAGACGTTCTACTTCAGAAGGATGAGCATTTGCGCACAGTATAGAGATTCATACGGGCACGTGGTAAAACGAAGCCATAATAGAGTTAGAGTGTGATCTGGAAATTTTATTCCTGGTCTGCTCAAAACGATCTTCCAGGTGGCGGTATGTACACGAAACTGGAGGGTTTCTTTTTTCCGGGGAGGGAGCATCCACATGATGGATCGACCTTGAAGCCTAAAATGACATGTAAAAGATGTGTCTCAATTATCGACAAAAAGGATTGTTACACTTGTCGGAAATTCCGAAAAGTACTTCGTAAAACCAGAGTATAGTACTCAGAGTTACTCAGCTTTGTTGAATCTGGATTCACATTCAAATATAGATTTTTCACTGTGGAAATCCACGAATAAATCTACATATCTAATCTGGTTATCCTAAGTTTGAGACCAGGCTGGCCAAAAATTCTTCATACTGCAAATATCAAATATCATACCTTCTTTTCATAGAGGAAATTACTCTTCGAAAGCTCTTCGACATCCCACGACCGGTTTCGCCCTTCTTGTGGCTCATCAGGTAGGCGCATTCACCGAGTTTCCGTCAACCTTATGATCTACTTGAACCCGAATTGGACTGTTCTTGAGATATACACTCATTGCAAATCGATTTGGTTTTTACGAGAGGCGCAACTGAATCTCTCGTTTATGAGATTCTACAACTGAATGTACAGCGCAAAGGCCGCCTCATGATTCAGTTGGCACGATATTCGAAATATCGCAGTATATTTTCATGAAGGAAACTACTCACAAGGTTGCTGAAAACTCTTCGACAGCCCACGACCAGTTTCGCCCATCTTGGGGCTCATCAGGTAGGCGCAGTCCCCGAGTTTCCGCCAACCTAATGTTCTACTTTAACCTTACTCGATTCATCGGTTAAAATATCTGGGAAAGGTTGAAACCGGTGTAACTACGTAATACTCTCTCAGTATACTCACTCCATGCAGTGAAAATGTACCTATTTTTTTTAATTTTTGACAAGTGTTCAAATACACTTTTTCGGCCTTGTTGCAGAGCAAATCCTAATTAATGACGTAAGTAAAAGAATATAAGAAGCACTTGGGCTTGATGAAAATCTTGCCACAAATTCTCCAACTAAGCTGGGTTAATCAGTAAGCACGCCAACAAAAGATTGTCTACTCGCCTGTCTATATGGATGAGGTTGTCTCATTCAAATATCGCATTACTCGGCTTTCAAGCTTTATGGAGATTCGCCATCAAGTTCGTGAGAACGCGACAATGCAGTGCGGCAACAAAGGTCTGACAAGCAACGTGTTGTCACAAAGTTTGATAAGTGAGTTTGTGGGAGGGGAATATGACAAACTGTGCTCAATCCTTGAGTGCTGACCTCTTCTCATCAAAGTGCAAGGCATTAGGACATTCGTGTGAGGCTTGACAAAATGGTTAGGTGAGTACCACACGATTCGATTGCAGCCAAATTCTATAGAGAAACGCCAAAGCCTCAAAGTCGGGTGTATGCACGCAAAGTTCTTCCAATAATAATAAAACAAACTAAAAATAAATTTTTGATCTTTGATGGATGCGTGCAACGGTTTCAAAGACATTTCCCCTCAAAAATCCCTTCCCGTTACACACGACGTCATTATTGCTTAAAAAATCGAAAGGAAAGCATTTTATGGGGTTCCCCGGGAGGATACCTCAGTAAATGCTCCCGAAGTGGAGCACATAGGTTGATTTAGTAGTTGTCGCGTGCATGGTCGACGGAGAGAAACGACCACTTGTGCGCGCGTCAATGAAATAATATCCTCATTGATTGAACACTACTCACAAGGTTGCTGAAAATTCTTTGTTTGCCTAAGACCGACATCAGCCTTCTTGGGGCCCATCAGGTAGGTGCAGTCCCCGAGTTTCTCTCAACCTTGTCCTAAATAAACCGAAAAGTCTGAGGCAATTCACGAAGTACACTCATTTACAAGAAACAAAGTTGGTTGTATCGTGAGGTCCAACCGAATATCAGCTGCATCTTTCATATGTAGTTAATGTATTCATTCTAGAGAATGTAATTTATTGTAATTTATGTGATTTATTATACCGAACAAACTATAAGGCAGTTTTGTGCGAAAATTTCGATTGAAAGAATTCTTGAATTAGGGTTTCATCTGGAATTCCGTTAAACCGAAATTGCTGTGCAACATATTTGTTTATTTTCCTCTTCCTGCAATGCCGAAGAACTTTTCAAACGTGTTTTTTTACCACTCAGCACGTAGACTGACGGAAGGGACTGTTCGATCTCGTCCGTAGTCAGCCTGGCCCACGCGTTGCCATTTAGCTGTCCACCTGACCGCCACACGTGTTACCACGTAAGCCAAACAGAAGTGAGGGCTAGCAGCATTTTTTTGTCCATATGTGACACTCCTAATGCAAAAATTAACGCCCTCCACGTGGGATTGAAAAGTCTGTTTCGCATTCTGAATGTTACTGAGCCAGATAACTAGGCCAGATAAAAGGCAGTGTCCAACTTCGGGAAAAAATATTCACCTTCACGGTTGTAGGTTAGTGAAAAAAAACGATCTTCGATTACAGTTAGCTATGCACTTAGCTAATATACACTCATTTGCAAACTTATTTGGTTTTAGCGAAAGATTCATCTGGAACCCAGCTGAATCTCTTGTGTGATGTACCCAGGCAACTGAATGTGCTGCACCAGGCCGCCTCATTTTTCAGTCGCTACGATATTCGAGACATCGCGATATATGTATATTTGTAATGCACTACTCATAAGGTTGCTGAAAACCCATCGACAGCCCACGACCGGTTTCGCCCTTTTTGGAAACATCACAAACGAGAGATTCAGCTGAGTTCCAGGTGGGTCTCTCGAAAAACTAAATTGGTCTGCAAATGAGTGTATAGTCGCTAATTTTGTGCAATTTGGTTTCAAGTGGAACATACGGTTGGCGGAAACCCGGGAAATTCGCCTACCTGATGAGTCCCAAAAAGGGCGAAACTGGTAGTGGGCTGTCGATGGTTTTTCAGCGACCTTACGAGTAGTGCGTTACAAATGTATCTATGCACTTGTTCTGTGGGTTTTGAGTCAACATCGCAGAGTCTGTTTTTGCTACAAGAATTGGATAGTCAGGCAGATTTCTGGAGGCATTCATGATGGGATCAACAACGACTTTCAACTTCTTCGTGCTCTCTTTCACACCGTTCCATCAGGTCAAAAGTTGTCCACTTTGCAATTTGTGCTATTCTAGACAGTATAAGTCTCGGTAGACGATACTTGTCATGCGTATCACATGTCTGGCCGGATCTTGCTGGCTCGATCTGATTGGCGACAAAAAAACTGAAGGCGGCTATTAGGCTGTCAAGATTGTTCACTGAGCGTAATTTTAACCGGGGTTTCATGAGCATCTCCTATCACGCACCTGCAGCGCAGTTGCCTCGCCCCATTCTCACAGCTGTGTTCTGAACATAATCGGCTGCCACAGCTTTTCAGCTCTGTAGGACTGACTTCAAAAGTTGAACAAACTTTTATTCCATTCTGATTAACCTCTACCGAGTTATTCAGATTTATCCAGCCTCCCTTAGTTCACCCTAACTTTATTATGAACGTTTAGAAATGCATCAACATTTTTTTCTGTTTTTTCGGCTGTTCAGTTCATTTTCACCTTTTTGATGGTAAACTTGTCCAACTATTTGACACAATGCTTGAAAATCACCTATATTAGGCAATATGGTGGGATGGTATGCTGAAGGCCTGTCTTTCCGCTCGAGTATGCGCTTGTAAGTTGGGACGAGACAGAGAGAGAAAGAACCCCCATTCGTGACAAAAATGTTGTATTCTGCAAACTCTCCTTTCGGGAAATCGTATGTAGTAACATCCAAGCAGAAAGACTTCTCTGAGAATCTAGAGATTAGTCAAACAAATTTACAGGGAGGCACAATTATCAACACCCTAGTTTAATGGTAGTTACATTCGTTTCAGATGCTTGCCACGTTTGGTCCACACAAAGATACTTGACTACTATAATGCGATTCCTACGGGGCTGTCAGCAAGGTCTTTCGCACTTGGATTCCACAGGATACAATGCAAAAATGTTGAACTCAACTTTCCGACAACCAACCCACAGAGGACGGTCAAGTGTGCTCAAAATCAGACGCATCGTGCACTTTCTAATCGATTACTCGCATCCTAATATATGATGACATGTGAAGAGGGTGTGATAGCTGTCTACGGAGTCACGTGTGTTCACGATTAGTAAGCCGATATCATTCTGACAATCTTTTCTCAGGTTTGCCGAAATCCGCATTCCGAAAGGTCGATATCCTGTCGCTTCCCAGCCCGCCGGACCGCTTGGCTAACAAAGAGCATCACACCACGTCATGATCTTGGTATTCAAGCCACATTGACCGCAGATACAAGCTAAAGCATAGAGTGTCCTAGTCTAAAATACAACTGCTCTAATAATATATCAACCACAGCAGTTTATTAATGAACGAAAAATTGGTTCATCCCAAATCGTGCTGCCAAGGAATATCCGGCTTCACTTACTACTCTGCAAATGCCCCGGAAAAGCAACAGATATTGGTATCGCATTCTTAACGTACAAATGGTAAGTCTGTATGGTAAACCCTGGTTTTGGCTCCGAACATTCTCTGCTCGTCGTTCGGCTAACACAATATACAGTATAAGTGGAAAACTGCTACCACACCCTTCCCCTGCACGTCGGTTTCGCATGTGCTGACTCGTTCTTCCGTCAAGTAGGCGGTTTTGTCACAGCTTGGCAAGTGATATCAGGTTATCCTGTAAATCAACCCACACACCGGATGATAATCACGTGGAGCCAGGAGCGAGAAGCATATTCTTGATTCTCAGTTTTGGTATCTTGGGCGGTTTTTCGTGATCCTTCTGTTTTTTTTTAAATCTCTGAGCTTGTGTGGATAAGTTGTGAAGACAACGAACAATATAGAGTATATCATTCCTTAACTGCGTACGTCAGACCCGTTTTTGCCACATCACCAAATTCGAATTTCTCTTCATTCGATCACAAACTTCCTTCGTGTCCTCAGCGCGTTTGATGGAATGGAATGCAATTCTGGCTCATGTGACCTGAATAACAGAAGGTCCTTAGAAAATATGACTAACCAAATGTTCCTTCAAGATAGAAAGTACATCTGAGCTATCAGACGTCGCTGCGAAAACAGGTTAGGCTAGCCACCTATAACACTTAGTAGTCCAAAGAAGGAAAACAATTTTTAGAAACAACCTAACACTGATCTGGCTCATCACCCACTGTTCAACTTAAAACTCAACAATTTGTTTCATTCTTAGGTGCTTTGATGTCAGAACCGAACAACACATCCACAGATTGTTTACAGAACTTTTCCGGGACGATGACTAATCGAGTAAATCTGAGCCCCTTTCGCATTGATACATAATAGCGGTTGCCAATTTAAAAAAAAGCAGAAATGCCTGATTGTGACGCCCTGATATGGAAGCATTTGTCAGAAACGACCACTCATCGGGAAGGTACTAATCGGAGTTCGTTGTATAGACTACTACTCTCCGGAAGCTACTAACACCGGGTTCGTTTAGTGTGGGATTGCTTCGGATTCTCGCACACGTTTATGTTTTCAGTACAGTGAAACTTTCCTTCACATGTAAGATTCTGAGTTTCCCCCGAATAAGCAAGTAACGCCTCTCCTTCCCCCCAACAAAGAAGAAAACATTCAAGAAATACACTCATTTGCAAATCGATTTGGTTTTCACGAGAGACACAAATGAATCTCTAGTTTATGATATTCGTGAAAACCAAATTGATTTGAAAATGAGTGTATTTCTCGAAAAGAGTCCAATTTGGGTTCTAGTTGAACATAAGGTTGACGGAAACCCGGGGACTGTGCCTACCTGATGAGCCCCAAGAAGGGCGAAACCGGTGGTGGGCTGTCGAAGAGTTTTCAGCAACCTTGTGAGTAGTTTCCTTTATGAAGAAAACATTCAATTTATTTTCGATTGCATTGCACAACGACACTTTAAAGACACTCTTCTCCTATCTCTAAGGCTAACGTACTTCAGGGTACCGTTTTGTTATCAGTTATTCCCAATCATTCTACCACAAACCTTGGAAATGCAATCTTTACTCAGCTTTATTCCGTATACTAGTAAACTTATGCCTTCTACGATTTGAAAGTTCATTTGCAAAATTTTCACCTCTTGGAATCCATTGAACTACCTGAAAATAGAATATTCTGATTGTCATTCTGTTTTCACCCTTCTGAAAAGCTCGTTCGAGTTCTCCTTCAAATGTGAACACCTGTTTCCGAACGCGAATGGTTATAAATATCCCGGTGTATTCCGTTCGCCTGATTTACCCGTAGTTCTGTTTTCAAAGTTGTACTCACGTGTGCTTTTAAGATTGTTCTGTATTGTCTACTTGTTTTCCAGTTCCGTTAAAGAAGATTCATACGAAAAAACATGAGCTGATCTCGATGAGGTTTCCCACAATCATTTGCCGAATGTTCACGGACTTACAATTTTCTCTCTGTTCTTAAGTCTTTTCAAACGCATACTTGATGATGCATCCCACTCTCTTTATATTGATCGTGTTGTGGCGAAATTTGGTCGTCACACCAGGAATGCTTTCAGTAGTGAATGTTTTAGTTATCAAAGAAGCCGTTCATTACATATTCAGATTTCAAATATTCATACAATTAACGATGAAGCGTATTCTATTTATCGCATCCAGACGCTGGACTGTTAAACACCACTAAGTTTTCGATGGCAGTGTACAGTACCACTCTTGCGGAAAGGATAAGTCACATTCAGGTAAGCCTACCTCGCCTAGTGTCTGTTCATTGTAAGACCAAACTCAGAGGTCAATTATTTTCGACTGATTAACGGCGAGAATGAATTTGACAAAACTCACTTCGGTCGCTCATACGCGTACGTCATCCGGGTGCACCTGTCTTTCAATTTTTAAAAACTTAATGGTGTTTTTACTCCTAGGTCCATATTGTGCTAGGATAGCGGGTTGATATGCTGTCTATACAACAGCGCTTCAGAAGAAGGGCGTCTTGGAAGAGGGCCGCGTCAAAAAGTTAACATGACTTGGAATAACGCAGTTACTTAGGACAGACAAGCGCAAGAACACCCCTATTTATGACGGGTCAAAAGTGATCGAAACTTGGACGCCAACTTTTCCCCGCGCACATCGCTGATTAGAGGATTCAGCAGACTTTGAGCAAGTTGCACTGCTTGTCAATCAGATTACGCAAAATAATTGAGGTGAAATGTCGAAGAGCACGGTGAAAACGGTCTTGCTGGATCGACTGTAGTAAGGGGTCTTATCCGGGTTACGTTACTTATGGAAAACGACAGAGTGGGAATTGAAAGCAGGCTATCTGTGCATTTTTCTCTTTCCTAAACTCACACGTCTGTAGACAGTTTGTGCTCTCTGCACGAGTTTAGTTCGGTTTGGTTAATTCTGCTTGAGATTGATTTTCCACCCGCATGTTTCTCACCTCATGAGCAAACTGGTTAACCGTAAGGACTGACGACCCTTATCGTCTTGCACGGTCTTTGGAGCAGCCTGTGCGCATGAGCAGATGCAGACAGCCTGTAGACGGCTTGTGCTCTCATATGATTGGCTTTTTCTGCACGAGGTTAGTTCGGTTTGGTAACTTCTGCTTGAGATTGATTTTCCACCCGCATGTTTCCTTACGGTACACTTCTATTCACAGTTGGATTGGTCTGTTCTAGGTGATACACCGTTGTACTTTCTGCGTTCAGACTTCATGGTATAGAGCCAAGTATCCCGCCAAACATACCACAACTTGTCCACCTCACTGGCTAGCACAAGGTGATACCTTGAGTGAGTAATGGAGGAGAACGTTAACCAAATATGTTTTGTAGTGCGCCACTTATCCCGAAGAAAGCGTGTCACTAGAACTTCTACTAGCATCCGAAATATGTTAAGTCGGTTCTAAACCGCTCAATAAGGCCGAGAACCACAAGACGGAATGGAGATGGCGGGATGACGTACAGAATAGAGTGGTTTCGGTTGAATTTTACTCCAAAATCATCATTTAACAAATATGTCCCTCTGAAATCCTTGTCATCAGGAATTTTGTAATGAGTCGGTAGCTCAGTTAACACAAGGTCACCCAGCTAAGCCGGCCGGTGATTAGAGGGAGACCAGAGGGTAACTGGAGTGAATTTTGTTCCAATGGATGCGACTACCATTGACAATTTTCGGAGACCACCAGGAGATAATCCAAGCAACATATCTCTTAGTACCATACCTGATATATTGCTAACAAAACAAACGGTTGCAGGTTAAATTTGCTGCTAATTACAGTGGCCTGTGGATGATAGTTGGTAATGTGTGTAAAAAGTGCAGCTCTTCCCAGGTGGGTGGCAGGTGACTGGGTGTCCCGTTAGGTTAAGTAAGGTTGTAAGTTAGGTTGAAATTGAATTGACTGATAATGTATTTTTTTAAATTTACCTGGTCTACCTGTCCGAAATCAGGCTATCGAAGAATCCAGTAGGTAATTTTCAGCAAACACCCTACTCATGGATTGACTTCGCTGTTGCATTTCAAGCTGTAGCACGAGTGAAACGGCAGTGCGCAGCCCCCTACCGAATTTCGGGCAGCGGAGCATCAACCGCATGCAAAAATACACAGGCTGTCGTGAAACGGCAGAAGCCTCGGAGATTGCCTCCGACGTCTTGTGTGGCCAATCAACGTAACGTGATCTTCATATGCGATTCACCCACGCAGTGCTGCTCGCCAATCGGATGTGCGATTGACTGGTCCAACCAAAATAGTGGAACAGTGACTCACGTGGTTCTGCGACGCCGATTGGCGCAAACTATGTATGCGACGCCAACAATCATGCTGTGCACCCGGCCGGTGCAGTCTAAAAACGTAAGATGCCGTCATCTGACGCTCATCGCGAAGTGTTATGCACCAAAAGATCACTCAGGAAACAGATGTTCCTAGATCTGCTGCCCATCGGTGTGAATCCAGCTGAATTCAAAAAACAAACGACACAACGAACCGGCCAAATCAGTGAGGACGACGAGATCTACCACAAAGAGTGTATGCCGATGGAGAGCATCGGAGGAAGTGAATACGCGGAATTTGTTGGTATAAACTGCCCATCGAAACGACGCCGGCTAAGCCAGTTTCACTGTCCAATGCGAGGCACAGCACTATGTTCAAATCACGAAACCGGCGATGTAGCCTGCGGTCCTGAACCGCTATTCATTCAAGGGAAGGACGTGGCAGCTATGCTGACGGACCAAAACCCAGCCCGTTCCGAGTCCACCTGGGTCGGTCCAGTTATCTTCGACTTGCGAGCGTTACATGCTCAAACCTGTGTCCGCATACGTGGCTCCGTTGGAATACCTTGTGAATCTCGCATCAAGCTAAAGTTGATCCTACCCATGCTGGATGATTATCTTAGCAGTTTGCCGGACCATGCTTGTTCACAGACTAGTAATTCGTCCAGCAGGTTTGTCATTCTGTGCACGGAGTTTATTAACGAGGAAACACTGCGACCCAATGGTGTGGTCATGGATCTGGTTCAGCACATTAGGATGAAGCATTTCAGCTTGGTTCGGGTTTTAAAAGGTAAAATTCCCTGTAACAATATGACAGCAGTCTTATTTGTTTCCTTGTCCGTTGCGTACTTACAAGAGTTCACTGTATAGTCATAGGTGCATCATTTCAAAGTTTTGTGTATACACTACCACTGTTCTAGCATGACTCACCACGAAATAGAATGAAGCGTCTCACAACCAAAAGTGTTTTGTCAATAACAGCATAATTCCCCATCTTTGACGTCCTCAAAGGCGTGAATTTTCTTTCCACTGATCCAATGTCGGGTTTGTTTTTATGCTCCATCATACACCGGTTGAGGATTAACTATCAGGTGTTGTTGGCATGGGTGTCAAGTGTAACTCACCAGCGATGTACTTGTTGACTTTGTCACTTTGTGTTTCTTGTTCAACCAGAGAGAACTCACCATCTCGATTGCGCATCCCTTGGCGCGATGGACAGATTATGCGTAGCTTACTATGCCCACTGTTGAGGGACCTAACATTCCAGGGAACATTTGGGGCAGAGTTCCCTAGGAGGTTCCAAATAGGATAGTTATTTGTCATGGTTTGTCTCTCTTTGAGATTCATGTGTAAATGTATCCTTTGGTTGGACTAGCAAATCCGACAGACTTGTGGGAAGAATTCACGCTCTTGAAAGTGACTGTTCTATCACCGATGTCTCATTCTTAGGAGGCTACCATTGGTGGTAGCTTTGAAAGGGCTCAGATTTGGGAGAACCTTCTAAGCTTCGTATACTGGTTTAATCCCCTCCCAAGTAGAGACCACTTCTGAGGATAGACCAGAGTCGGTTTTTTAGTGTACTTTCTTCAGTAGGCGGAAACGGATAGAGATGAATATCATTAAACATGTTTGTTACACTAGATTGTTACTAATACACCATTGGGGAATACCGATGAAGCGATTGTCTGTCTACTGGAGAAGAACTTGACGGGAAACATCTTACTTTCCTTCAACCTTATAAAAGAGATTGTTGAGTAGTGGTTTGAACGTCCTGGCGTTTTCCTAAATGTGTCACAGATGCCGTCGTTACCTTTACATGTGGTCCAGCTTGCGATCTGTGTCTTACTACCGAATACTTGAAAAAGCTCGAGATGGTTTAGTAGTTATGGCGCGAACGTACTGACCACAAAGTCTCTGGTGCTAACACGACCTCTGCTCTTGGGCAAACTGTCTTGGCCCCCGTATTCCTTTCGGGTAGCATGGCACTTAGGCACCGTAGGGTGCTACAGCAGAACCATTAATATTTTAATTGAAACAGTCATTACATCAGTGGGATAAGCGACTTTTACAGCAATGAATGTCTGCTTCTGAATAAAAAAAACAGGTGTGGTGGCAGATTTGAGGCAACTATTTTGGGAACATATGTGGTTCTTACTTGAATGTGGTCCCAGTTTAGGGGAACGACTATAATGGAATGAAAAATCTACGACTCTGAAGACTTATCCCTCTCCGAAATTTTTTACACCAAATATTTTACCATTCTTCTACTTCAGGAGGCTTTCGAGAGTTCCGGCGCTGCTTTCCCCATCTATGTGAACAATCAGTTGATCTTCGACTCAAGCGAATAGCGACTCGTCGTAACGAACTCAGGTCATCGGGAGACCAACTTCGAACGAATCACTATGCGGGGAAAAATGAGGCAGTTTCGCAATCAGAACTAAGTCCACCGGCAGTCAACAACCTTGTTCGTCATCAGTCATTTCTTCTTCCGGGACTCAGTCTGCTTGTCCAGCGAACTATTCACAAAACATGCAATCCTACTCCGACCACAGAGTTGTGTCGACCCGAACCCGAAACGAAAATCACTTCACAGTTAAGCAAACTTCTTCGCATTTTTCACTCTCCCATGTCATCCCAAATGGACTGTGAATCTCCCAAAAGTGTTTTTCATGCCAAAGCAAGTCAGATTCTTCCATTTTTGTACATAGGTAAGTGACAATAATTGAGGTAATATCCGGAAGTTTGGGCAACCAACCTTTTTTTTTTTTGAGAAACAGTAAGCAAACGTTTAATTAATTCCTATTCATGTGACGTGGCATTTTTTCGTTAGTTTGGGAACTGTCACAGATATACTGTCGAACATAGCTATCCTTCTAACAAAGCCATTTATGAAACGAGCCGTTTCTTTGGTGAGCGCGCATCCGTAGTTCCACAGCGGCAATTGTCTCTAGGGCAATCCCAGAGATGATAGAGCAAACGTAATTTCTTGGCACAGCAAGCTGCGTATGGTGTTGCGAAAATCTGTTCAGCAGCCATCAACTAGGTTTGATTATTCTTGAAGCTCATTAGGTACGCATAGTCTCCGAATTCCCGTCAAACATATGTTCTACTTGATGACCAAATTGCAAATTAATTTGGCGTCAACGGAGGCCTTGTATGAATAATGAACGAGTGATTCAACTTGGATTCAACCAAGTATCCCCTTAACATTAACTTCATAAGTAGATGAGTGTATTTCTTCAGAGCAGTCTCTCGTATTATGGAGGTTTCTTTTTTGTACGTTCAGCAAGCAGCATCCTGTTTAATCAGTTGGATTTGTTTGGATTGTAAATGTAAACTTGTAAACTTCAATCGATGACCGTGGATTTTATGCACCCGTCAACCTTGGAACACAACCGTCGCAGGGAGTGGGTTTGGGATCTGCTGGGAAATCGCTTCTTCTGTGGAGACCACAACTGGATTAGGATTGTAGTAGAAACCATATGTGTACTCACTTACTGGTACTGTGTACCCACTGCACGAAGGCTATTGTCTCATGTTTGTGAACAGCTGTGATATTCGTAGGTTTGACTGTCTGATATAAACAAGAGGGAGGCACCCGTTGAGGGGCTATGGTGTACACTATTCACACTGGCTGCACAAGCACGAAGTAGTATTAATGAATGTTTCGGAAAATGGGTAGCTTGGGTGCACTGCTTGGTTGTTGGTCTGTTCGCCCAGTTTGGCGGCTGGATTGCAAATGTTTCATCACCAACCGAGGTGACATCGTAAGTTCAGTCCAGTGATTTCTCATCATCGTTGATTCATTTTAGTTTTTCAGTAGCTGGTCAAAAACCTACGCTGTCTCGCTGCAGTGTGTAGGACGGTGTGACAGTGTGCATGGCCGATTAAGTTGACAAATAAGCCTCCAGCTGGCTACCGACATGCAGAAAGTAACTCAACTCACAGCGTCTGAAAAAAAAAACAGAAAAACCCGAAAAAATCCTCGTCACATAGCGGTGTAAAATTGATTTGTTGTGAAAGCGCCACCGGATGTCTATCAAAACCTCTCACATTGACGGAAACTCACGTGAATTCCGCCATGCCAAATTGCTGGCCGTAAAATTTTAGTTTGAAGCAAAATTACCGTCAGGGTGAAACGTCCATGTAAATTGTACAAGGACTGATAAAATGCATTCATCTGCCAATTACTGTAGTGCTAACGAGAGACTCAAACGAATCTTTCAGTAAGGCTATTCAGTTGGATCTTTCTTACAAGCCATTGAGGTTTGAAAGTCAGTGTACTCCGTCATTGATGAACAATTAGTGCTCACATTGGGCTGATGGGAACTCGGGGAATGTGCCTAACCCATGAGCCGTAGGAAGGGTGAGGAGTTTCCAGCAAGAACATACCAACATTTTTTGTCAAAATGGTTCCAACCTTTCACCATGTTCACATCGGCGAGCTTCCAGTGTGAGCGAATCTACGCAATAAAAATTTCAGCTGGGTCTATCCTACCCTCTATCCACCTGATAGTGTTTTGGTGACTGGGTAACAAACTCATACGCATGGTAATTGCACCATACCAAGACTCACTGATACGAACATTCTTATAACTTAAAGTGACCTTCGAATAACAGAAATTGACATGATTTCGCGTCTCCCAGACTCTTATCCAAACAGTTTATCTGTTCATCTGTTCACACTCTCCGTTTCAACAATTTAGGGAATGAAATCGATGGAACTAGCGAGCAGGTACTTCAGGCGTGCAACATCCGATTCGTTCTCAACGTGACCCCAAAAGCCCCTTTCCTTGATGAGGTCAGATTTCATTGTTGCCGAATCGCTGCCGCAGATATGGAATCTCAGGATCTTCGGTCACTGTTTAGCACTGCATTTCAATTCATTGGTAAGTAGATTTCGTTATACTGCCACAAGTTTGGTTGATTTTGCTGCCTTGATTATATCGCTTCTCTCAAGGAAGAGTAACATAAAGAATGCGGGATTCGGTCTCACTTCAGGAAGATCCACAGTGCATTGTGGGTCACGAGGGACACTACTGTATGGTCCCCAGGTTTCTTAGAAGCATCCACCTGGAGTGGGGGCTTAAGACAGTCTGCGAGGTTCTGTGGAAGTTCTTCGCGAGTGCATTCCACAGTAGGACAGTACGGTAAGGTAACTGATGGTTTTTGAAATTATTCGTCCAGAAGAGACTTTCCAAAAGAACGCCAATTCTGTTGTGGAGCTTTCATCTTAGAGCCACGACTGAGTACTGTCTTGAGTCGGGATAAAATACCGCTTCACTTTTGGTGGGGGATTACATCTCCAAGATGCCACGTTACTCTACCACACACACACAGGTCACCATTTAAAGAACGTTTTACTGGCTACCTTCCATGTTTTGTGTTATTGCGTCATAGAGTGCCTTTACTTATTGAAATCATTTAAAACTTTCAAGGTTGAATAAGTGGCTTTTTGGATGCAACCTATCAGTACCTTGGCTTGAAATAGACCTTTCTTTTCTGACTTTGTTCTCTTCATCTTTTTTGGCTCCTGTGCGAAGCAGTATGTCACAGCACTGTTCACTCATTGCACAAGAGTATAGTCATGCTTTTTATACAGAAATTTCCGTATAAAAACGATATCCTCATAAATACTGCTCTTTGGTTCCTGAAACTTTATCTCATATATGTGTTTGGGAACCGTTTATAAAGTTCACCTACAAACAGAGACAACCCAGTCGTAGGATGGCGGTTTTTTTGGTAAGACAACATACATCAGTACGTCTATCGAGAGTCACATTTCGGTTTGTAGAAGACACTTTTACGCCGGTTTGTTCTTGTCTCCACGTACTACGTTCGTGTTGTACAAAGCCATATTTTCCGGGTTAAGGTCCGCTAACCTTACCGTCTCTTTCGGATTATGACGCCAGTTTGCATGAGGGAGTCACTAGGAGATTCACCAGAACATTGTTATTGGAAAAGAGCTAGTGTTAGCTTAAGTGCTCCACACTGATCTGTCCTCGAACTTTGAAACCAGCCATCATGTTGGAAGGACTCTCTTTTCCTTTAACGCCAGACACACCCATCAACCGCGTCATCGCGCATTTGGTTAGGACTGTGTCACTGCAATGGTGATCGATAATGCAACTGACTAGGTTAGATAAGATGGGGAAACAAAGAGTGACCAGGTTAGCGCCATTTAGCGACATCGAGTGGCCGGATTGTTGTTGATCGAAGTTGTAAGTAGACATGGATGTAGATTGGGTCGTTTACAATACAACTTCTAAAAGCAGCCGGCACGGTTATGGTTCAACGACTGGATACTCTCTCTGTGTCTCCAATAAAGTGTTTGTGTGAGGTTTCAACTCTCCATCCATGTGCGAATATGTGACAAGTGTAGTGAGCCGTTATCAGGCCTTTCTTGCATTAAAGTAGGTGAAAGAAAAGAACGGTTTGTGGGCATATTAGTCTGGCTGAAAATGAGCAGAGCGCACATCTTGGAGGTAACCAGTGCTGATGAACTCATCCGGACTGAATGAAAGGAGAACCACAATTTGATCCATTCTCTGAGATGTTGGTTATTTTCTCTCATTTTCGATATTATTTAAGCTGGCTAAATCGTGTGGTTTCACAATGTATCTTTATCTGGTCATGGGCGTAGTATCGATAGAAGCGAGCTTTTTAGGGCACTAGTAATTAACGTGGTTTCCGGCACAAAAGTTCTCCTTGTAAGGCAGTTCCATTCCTTCGTAAGCCCTACGTAACGGATAAATGTATATCAATTTCTCAAGGGCAAAGAAGCGATAGTGGTCATTTATTCGTTGTAAAATAAGCAACAGAACTGGCGAGAACACAAGATCCCCACAAAATAAAGCCAACTATTTACTCAATTCGTGAAAAAAACTACGTAAAGCTCACTTGTGGACAAAGGCCCTTTTGCGTTTTATACGGGTGGTCTTTAAAGGGAGTAGGCTGTATTGAAATTGAAAGCTAATTAAAACTGAAAGAATGGTGTCTACCAGCTGACAAATTTGCTAAGTTGATCCGATTATAGCGGATTTCTATGATTCGTGTTTTTGACGCGATTTTGATATTTAACCGAATTGCTTCAACATATGTCTCCGAGCGTAGCCAACAAGAAGACGGTAAGCGTCACTTTAAGCAAACAGCTACTGTGCTACTCCTTGAAGTAACCCATTCCCAATGTGAGTTGAATTCATTGTGCATCCAGCTTCTGAATAATTACGTCAGCCCTTTGTACGTATTCGGACAATACGGAGCTCCACATTGTGTCTACAATGTAACCTAGAGAATCGTCATGAGCTGCGGGCAGTTTGTTCACAGCTAACGGGCTAAACTGTTACTTCGAACATTGCGATCGCCACGGGATGAATGTAGTAGGATTCGTTGATCATATCGAGGGCCTCCGATTCCCATTCAGATTGTTTTACTGTAAATCTAACTTATAATATTTTCATAAAGAAAACTACTTACAAGGTTGCTGAAAATTCCTCGACAGCCCACCATCGGTTTCGCCCTTCTTGGGGATCATCAGGTGGGTGCAGTCCCCGAGTCCCCGTCAAACTTATGATTTAGTTGAACCCAAATTGGACTGTTTTCGAGAAATACACTCACTTGCAAATCAATTTGTTTCTCACGAGAGACTCAACTGAATCTCTCGTTTAGGGTATTCTACAACTGAATGTGCTGCACACAGGTCGCCTCATGATTCAGTTGGCACGATATTCTGGATATCGCATCCTCTAGTATTTTGCGATTCAAGTGGAATGAGCCCATGCTGACTTATCTTGACCAATCATCCCTCAACTTTAAGGGTACAAAGAAGTACAAAGACCGGTTAGGGTATCATACACACAGGTGATTGGTGAATTGTACCGTAAGAGCAAGAGGCAACCGTCGAAACCGATTGCTATCATCATCCTACCACAACTTGTCGATTCGCCATGTTTTATCGATTGTGCAGTTTGCGTTCCGAGATACGCCCACACATGGAATGTTGGGTTCGATGTATGGCCGCTCAACCTTTGAGGTCAGCATAAGTTAATTAGCATCTCCTTTACCAGAACCAAGACTCGGATCATCGGTACATGCGTTTCAATTGATTTAACAGTTTTTTTCGGTGATACAGAGATACAGGCTGTAGTGATAATGTGCCAGCAGATGTTTGAATAAAGGTAACCCTTGCTGCAAAGATCTCATAATATACTGTACGTGTGTGTTGAGCTGGACAAAGTGGTCTTTAGCATGTGACCTCAAGTTGCCACATTGTGCGAGCCATAGAGTAGCTGATTAGCACACCTCACTCTTGAATTGTACGCTCTTCAGCATGGCGGCATTTCTTAGTTGTTTCTCCTCTATACTTTTATGTAACAAACGTATCGCTCGCTAATTCATTAATACATACTGTCACTTAATAGACTGGTTCTTGTCCGTGTAATGGCGCGAGTGATCCATACCAACTGAAGATCTCGGTCTACAATTTAGCATCAAGCGATTTTCACACGTTTGAGGTAACCATAGGTCAACCGAAGTCAACTCAGAAAGCACACGAGTTTACCGAGAGCTGTTCGACAATTCTAACGTCTGGCTGATCACTTACATCGTGCGTGACAGTCCAGATGGATATATCTTTATGACTCTGTTTTCGTTAGTTAAGAATTAGAGCGAAGAACCGAAATAACTTGTGCGCTAAAGATGGTATGAGTGACATGAAATGAGCTGAAGGTGGCTCAGTGGTTGAGGTGCGACTTTACTGATCGAGAGGCCCGTGATTCGAACCCAACCTCAGCATCCTGTTTGGGCTTTTACAACCTAGCAGTATCTCTGCAATCGTGCTTCCCCCGGATGACATGGCAACTATACACTGAAAAGGTGTCATTTATCTACTCATGAATCCGCAGGTAGACCATCAGGAGTACAAAAATACAACTACTAATAGTACGTGTAAAAGTGCAGAAGTTCCAATGAAAAATTACCCAATCGAATTCACAACAGCGACCCAATTTTGGAGTCAATCTTGGATGGGAACGATCAGAGGTTTACGATGTGTTGATAAAAGAACAATGTGTTGATTAGTATGCAGTGTATACTAATCGACGACGCGAGGCTGAAATTTTGAATGTGTGAAAGAGGCAGAACCTGCTCTGGAGTAAATATTCGGGACAAGTTCATGGTGTTTATAAATATACTTGCAAGGAAAGGCGCGCAAAAACTTTCTGGCAAACGCATGTCGCTTGAACAGTGAGATGAAAATTAGACTAGCTATAATTTGGGATCATTTTAATCACCTGCTAGTGTTTTGGGCTTTTTAGGAACCTTGGGCTTAGTTACGACAGCTTTCAATTCGGCAACTTTGAAGTTCTCAGATGCACCGCCGCCCTTGTAACCAACGCGGGCTAGGACGTCTTTCTCGACAGTGTGAACGATGCCATGGCAGTTATGCCGTCCAAGTTCCTCGACATCGGGTTTTGTAGTTGGCGTGACGAATTTCTTGATTGTAAGGAGTGACATACACTTGTTGTCCTCCGCGGCCTTGGCGGTAAGCTTCACTCTACCGAATATACTCGTTCAAAAAGAATTCGCCGGGTTTTTGAAAAAAAGCTGAAAAAATATCGTCAGCCTATTCGCCGGGTTTTGAAAAAAAGCTGAAAAAATATCGTCAGCCTCACAGTCACGATATTAAAGTCTATCCCAGATGTCCCCAACATGATCATGTGAACGTTGCACATAATTTTGATGGCATGGGGACTACCTGACAGTCGACTCGCGAATACTTGTGAGATACCATTGGAATTTCCGTTGGTGCAGCATCGCGACGTAGTCTGTTGGTCTCCAGATCCTCGTTGCCCACTGAACCTGTCGTTCTAACCACTTATAGTCAAGCAAGTGCGTCCCAAAACCATGAAGGTGCAACGGAGGGCCTTGGTGCATTTTAAACACCACCAGAAGACTGTCAGGGAGTAAGCCATTTGCTCTCGGTTGTTGACTCCGCGGAATATTTAATACTGTCGGGACAATAAACGTGATATTGCCCGTGTTTCTCCCCACTCTGTTTGAAGAAAAAAACAGCTTGAAATTCTTAAAAAATCAGTCTTGTGGATGTCATGTGACAATGTGTTTAGGAACAAATTTCCAGTGGATAGAAAACAGCGTGAGCTGCCGTTCGGCTTTAAATCTCGCAATTAAGTTCCATGTATAGAATGATCGGGTACGTTTCGCTAAGCACATGGTCATCCCCTTTGTAAATTTGTTGGCTCATCGCAGAACTCATTTTTGGCTAACAGAATAATAAATACTCGTTCTTCTGTGACACCCTTTCGGTGCCGAGCTGCCATGCCACTCGAAAGAAGCGCAATTGTTGAGACACTGTCAGGTTATCCAACCAGAGATGGGAGCAGTCGAGATGCTCCAGTTAGGACCGAACCAAGGATCTTCCGGCTAATAAGTTCGTGCCTTAACCATTGAGTTATGTGGAGCTCGTTTTTCGATACTGTGGTGCGTCATCCTTTGTGCTATAAAACACACTAAAACGGATTCCGAGTCAGTTGGCCACACATTTTAGTCTGTCTTCAAGTTAAAGTGATATGAACCAAATAACTCCCAATGAGATATAGAACAGAAGTCCAGGTTCCGGTGACCCTCGGGGTGAAATGAATGGACCTATTGGGCTACTGGTCAAAATACCACCCAATTAGTATGTGTACTTTTTCTCTGAGAATTGGGCAGTATTTTCACTTTTTTTGGGGAAACTTATCGAAAACTTTCGTCTGCAACAGGCCTGGAAAAGTGCATGGAATAATGTGACAGGTGAAGAGATTCATCATCGAGGAACTCAGTGTGAGCCAGTATTGATGCTGGTGAGGGTTAAAGACGCTTACGGAAATTTGGTTGAAGTAAACAGAAGTCAGACCATCTTAGCCATTTAACGAGGCTAGTTTGAAGTCACACCCTCTTCGTTCTCAAAATGTATCAGATATTAGAGTTGAATTGTTTAGAAGACAATACATAATATGCCCTTGGTAACTTTTCATATTCGGCGTAGATGTCACCAGATGAAGACTACCACGGTCGATCACAAGCATACAAACTCTTGTTCACTTTCATAGGGTTTAATGAACTACACACCTGTGCGGAACACAGTAAACAGACAAGTTTGCAGACAGTTGTCGAATAGTTTTAACGTTTGGCTGGATACTTGCATCGTGCGTGACATTCGAACTATACGCTTATGTCCTGGGCAGAGCAAAGCAACTTGTTGGATCAGAATGTGTATGTGAGCCAGGAACTGTGACAGGCACTGCATGGCTTTCTCCATAGTCTTGAGTTAGACTCCATATTGGACTTCACACTTTTATAATCGAACATATGCAGTGGCACAGGAAGTCTCAGCACATAAGTCTCATACAACAACAACTTGAGTAAACTACTCATAAGTAGTAGAATCACACCTCTACAGATCGAACGTCCCCGGATTATTTCACAACCTTTGAGTTATTCTGCTCGATCGAAAATCGAAATTTCCGGATCAACTTGAGCACAGAATTCACTGGCTTCACTCAACCAGCAAATTCACATTCTTCTAGGAACCGTCATCCTTTAACTTTTATTCCATGACTCAGGCGTCTTTTGTCACTTCTAATGCTCCTCTCTCGGTTAGAGGAAATAAGACACTGATCAAAGTCTCCTGGTACTACAGGAATATTGTTTTCCTGAAGGATGTTTCCGTAACTCGGTGTTTTCAAACGACCTCGGATAGTCTTCGAATTACTTTGTCATTTAACCCGGTTATCGATTATTTAGTGTGCCGTGCGAACACCCAGCGTGCAGAAAAAATTATGATTGTCAAACACGTGGTTTTAAAACATGGACACGTATGTGACGCGCAGTGACGCTTGGTAGAGACTCCGTCTTGGTCAGGCTGAGTTTATATTCGTATTGATTTAGTGACGTATGAATTGGTGGAACGTTTATGTCTGACAGGTCGCGAGTGACTCATCATCTTGTTTGTGATGCCGGTCAACCACGCTACAGCAAGTGCCAATGGACAATTTCCAAGTTCCGTATCGGTTACCCGTAAATGTTGGAGACGAGGGACAAAATATAGGGTCCCGTGAATTCAGCACACCCAGCTATGATGGACTTTGAGATCTCACCCACAGTAAATGTTTCGTCTACCAATAATTTTTTATGTGCTGCGCCTCGTTGGCTTGTACCGGAATGAAAACCTTTTCCAGGACAATGACCACCTAGTGAATATTAGGCGCACGTAACTCAGTCCCGTATGTCTTTCATCGATATCAGCTAGCGTTCACAATCGGGTTTTTCCATGTCACCCAGCATCAATCAAAATGGGTTAAATTGTATACGTGTATCTTTGCAAGACAAAACGACCTGAAGGTGTGCTAAGACACTCTTCGTCTTCACAGGATGGTTCAATTTGACTCAGGCAGACGGCTGTGACAGTCCCGTTTTTCAGTGTTCTATCTATGGAAGCTAAAAGTATTGTATTCGTAATTAGAACCAAAGCCCAATTAAACGGCTTGCTTTGATGTGGTCTGCTATAACTAAGAGCACACTTGGACGAAAGAGATTACTGCCGAAAATCTTTCGACAGTTTACGCTGGGTTTCACTCTTCTTGGAACTCACCAGGTGGATTCAGTACCCAAGTTTCTGTCAACCTTCTGTTCAGCTTGAACCCAAAATGATACTCATTTTCAAACGTTTTACTGGCAGACTCAACTAAACCAAGCTGGATCTTGTTTTTGTGATGTACGTTACCGTTGGTACGATATTGGAGATTTTGAGGTGTAAGATACAACTTATTTAAAACCTCGACAGCCCGCGGTCGGTTAATATTAGCGTTCCATGGAGACAGTGTGTTTCATTATCCCGAATATCGTACCAAATGAAGCATGCCGCGGTCTTTTGTCACCGCATACCACACGTTACAAACGACAGATTCAGTTGGGGGCTCTGTTGAAGTTCCCATTGTGACCAAAGAATTTCGCACATAGAGTCCTTTTATTTTACTGAACCGCGGAAAACATGTGATGACCTTGGAACATAGGTCGGGGACTTTTGTTTCGCTTGCACATACTTCGGAGAAGGAGACATGTAGTGAGGTTTGGGGTGTAGTCGAAATCTCTGATGAGAACAGACATGTATGAGATTTGGGGTGTAGTCGAAATCTCTGATGAGAATAGTTTCAGGTGGGCAAAACTGAAGTGGCGCTTCCCATAATTTGCTAGAGGATGAGAATCGTGGGTGTCCTGCAATCATTTACAGTGCATACCTAATTGACTACGGCATCATGGAAAGACGGCTTAAAAGAAACAGCAGATCACAGCACTGCGTGGCAAAGCGTTAAATGGGCGTGGAATTGAATATTGGATATTCATTTCGACGGATTAGCAGTCAGTTTATGTGACTAACAGTCCTGGTGTTTATTTCACGCGAGAACTGATCCGGTAATTCACTGGTATATGTGATGCGGAAAAATAGTAAACACAAGCACTGTGTACTTGGACTACATCAGTAAGGCTGATGTATCGAAAATTATACAAGTTTTAGTTGTCGTACAAGACAATATGAAACCTAAATACCTTGGCAAGATAGTGATTGAACTGACAGACTATCTGCTCGGACGATATACATGAGCGGCCAGCCGTATGCATGTACTTATGGTGGCTTAACGTATATCCAGTTGGTTACTGTCTTTGGCTGATTCACTGAGAAACCTGTAACCATGTCACACCTGACAACTTGAAATACGTCAAAGCACGTTCACCACATTTTTCAGCTGATCGTTCCATCCCAAGTTGATGTACTGTTTCAGGCTCTGCCACCTTAATTCATCTGAGGTGAATTCACAGTGAAATAGCTCTAACCACCTAAATCAAGTAACGATCACCTTGCATAACTGGGTTTGAAAACCGCACCCACTGATCTTCCGTACACGTGCCGCTGCGATCCTCCGATCGGTCACCTTCCAATTCATTTGTCTTTGTAAACGGGTGCTCACGAAGGAAAACTTTCAGAATTTACTCAAACTCCATGGCTTCAGATAGGAAATCGACCTATATTTATCAGGTCGTATACGGGTAACGTGAAAGTTTGACTAATCGCCAACAGTCAACTTTCGAGCGAATTTCGATGTGTATACCAAGCTCAGTATGGATCACCCATGCGCATCGATGAGCTCAGCGAGGGCTTGATATGGTGATTAGGAGGTAAAATTTAAAAGTGATCATCAAAGGATCGAATCCCGCCATATACAACTGACGAAACACCACCAGGATGAAAGGCTCAGCGAGTTGGTGATTCAGAACCGACGATTTAAGTTTTACATATGGGAAAAGTCGATATCAGTTGAGTTGTATTTATGTTATGAAGCAATTCAGCCGAGCATTAATAAATATGAGAAGCGGTCAAAATCTATCTTCGTCATGGGGCTCTTTTCGGTGGGTAGTAGTAGTAAAAACAACCTTGTGAGTAGTGTATTATGTTCATACATATCACGATATCTCAAATATCGTGCCAGCTGGAAAATGAGATGGCCTGGTGCAGCACATTCAGTTGCTTAAAAATATTATAAACTAGAAATTCAGCTGGGTGAATCCAGGTGAGTCTCCCACAAAACCAAATTCGTTTGCAAAGAGTTTATCTCGCTAATAATGCAGGGTGTTCAGTTGTAATACGTTTTAGGTACCCAGCTGCCATGAAATCCGAAGGGAGAACGAGGACTAATCTACCGACTGATTTATGAAGCCTAGAAAGAAGCGATCGAGACACGTGGGTTAGGTTCGAACCATAGACCTTCCGCCCATCTGAAGCTTTTTATCTGGGTGGGGTGGGGGTTGCGTACTTGACCTACGAAAACATACTTGAGGTCTGAAGACTTTGTTTAAATAACTGCATCTAAATAGCGTCTACTGATAACTTTATTGACAGAGATCTGCGGAGACTGCCAACTTTTTCTGCTAAAAAGTCCTGGCTTACCAATATCCAGGTAACCAATTGAGTCTCTTGGTTCTATACGGTAAAGATGATTATCTCTTCTTAAATGAAACAGCTCGCAAAGTTTCTTAAAACTCTCTTATTATCTGGATATATGAAAGCCAAAAATCACGGATTGAGAAACCTTCCAGTGTTGCTGTCGCTAGACTAGTGTGAACAGTGAAACACAACAGATAAGCACACGTTTGTATCCACTGAACACGGCTCGAAACCGCTCGGAAAAAAAACGGCTTTTATCTGTCGCCTTCATTTGCTGAACTATGGGAGGTTACGAAAATTTTCGGTCACCAGTCAGATGACTCATCATTTACGAATTGACACGTCAGACTATTTGGGCGGTGACCCAGCTGCATATTAGTCAGCGTAACAATGGCTTTGGGCGGTTCCAACGCTCGATATTACTCATCACTTGGCATCGGGTTAGCATGGCAGTCACACTTGGCTCAACTCTCGTCAGTCTGGCACGTAACTGCGACCCCCAAAACAGTCATGTTTTATTCCAGAAACTCAAGACTGTGTGTAGCATTAACTTATCCTAATCAACTGTTTGCAACTGCCCAAGCACGACCGAGAGCCTCAATACGCAAGGAGGGACTTCAAGGATCAACAAACACAAGCCATCGCTCGGGGATGTATGTCCTCACACTGTCATATGGCATAACATGTAGATTCGCCTGCACTGATGGAAACGGTGCAAAGATCTATCTGTTATATGAGCGGTACGGCAGTGAACCATCGGTTTTGAACATTGATGTCATGCTGTCGATGATGATGATTTCTGAACTGGAATCGAGTGATTTCTCGTAGTGACTTGATACGAAGGTTGTTAATCACACCATAATATTTTTCTCGCAAGCAAATAAGCCATTGTTAAAGGAGACCACATGTACCATACAGTCCAATGATATATCACAAACCACAGTAAACCTCTTTCATAATTTTGATAAATAGTTGATTCGTCAATTTCTCTGAAAAGACAGTTTATCAGTCGATTTTAAACATACTTAAATGATAGGAAACGCATTATAGCTGGTTTAGGTGAGACGTGCTGTTGGGATCACGTATCAGTGAGATTATTCTCAAGTCTTCTTCAACAGCGAGAATTTATGGGCTTTCTCTACGTTAGACTGCGTCAGATTCTCCGCTTACCAGACCGTTTGCTGACTGGGTCCCACCAAATCAGTAATCCAACTGAAAACCATCGACGCGGAAAACCGCTGTGCTAACGCTGTGCTAAAGTTTTCAAACGTTTGTTAGTTGCCGGAAAACCGCACTTCGTTAGTGCTAGGTCTACATCTTTCTGTTTCCTGGCGAACACATTTACCATCAGAAAATAAAACATTGTTTTCGTGTTCGTACCTAATGGTAAGTCCACAGCGAGTCTAACAAGCTACCGTTTGACCGTATTCCACTTCTCATGACTGTACGGCTTATCGAACTGCTAGTGCGTTTCAAAATCGTGCGACAAGAGTTATGAAAGTTTGTTATGAAAACTTGTATTTGCAAACTTCAGTTGTCAGCGAAATAGTCACGTGGCTTTGTCGTAATCGGCATGATTAGTGTGCTTATGTGACCGGAAGTTGTACCCGCTTTGTGCAAAAATTCTACGAACAGGCTTCGGCTAATCTATCAATGCCAAGTCGTGTCAACAATTTTACTTCTTTCAGTATTAAGGATGTGCTCTGCTCGAACGTTTTTTTTCACCCGCAAATATGTTAGGCTGTTTGACCAAGACTTATAAAGAACCGGTTACTCTTTGCGGAATCAGTTGAATTCGCACGATCCATTTCAATCAAATTCTACAGTCAAGTAGAAGGGAAAAGAGCACGAACTAGCGAGTTACCGGTGAACGATTATCACTTGTTTTATGCTTTTACATACGTGCGTCCGTGCTAAGGTCAACCAGCATTGATTCGCTGAAAAGTCCGTTGCGATTGCATCTTTGTCGTACCGTTGTCCGTTCTGAATGCGTTCAAAAGTACTCCGTGGATTCGTATCCTATCCAGATGATTCTTGCTCATACCTTGGAACGTTGCTTGCGATTACTGCACGACTGGTAACTGATTCGGTGTTCAGTTGATGCAGAACAGTAGAATAAGTCTGCGAGAACCCCGTCGTCAAATCCATCTGCCACAATCGTTGGTCAGGACCGAGTTAGCATGTCTTCAAGAAATTCGTCCAGTTTAGACTTGAAGACTTTCGGCGGCAGATTGCCTGTCTTAGAGATTGATACGGCTTTTGCAGTTGTATTCCACTTACTGTGTTGGCCGCGGTTCCGACCACTTTGTACGTCTGTCCACAGAGAGATCGAAGAAAGTCATTCTGATTGATGTCAGTTATTGCACCTTTTTATTAACATATCCAAGGGGTAACGGTCAGTGCATTAAGGATACCTTCTCGCACTGCAGTGTAAGCACGTGTTGTTAACCGGCCGTCAGAGGTCCACCATCACTTACGTCGACAATACGGCAGTTTTGTAATACGACACCTGCTGATTCCCGTACATCGGCTCGTGTATTGCCCGTTGTAACTCGCGAACGAAGTTGATTCGTCTTTTGTTTGGAGCATAACATTTTCTTCAGTGTTTCGTTTGATACTGTTGAAGTCCTGGTTTCACGTGCCTATTGGTCGTCTGGTTCTACAGACAATAGGAAAATTTATCATCCAAGGATTCACGCATACCCACTCAACAAAAAAGTATGCGAAAATTGCGTGCTCATCATGTTCTGACCTTTGACCCACCTGCACGTGCCCCTCATATTTGTTTGAGTCTCATTGTTTCCCTCGTGTCCAGTTTACACCTACATAAAACCTACACCAACTGCGACGTGAGCCACTGAAAATACCTCAGTTCTTCAGGCGCTCCAAGCGAGATTGAAACCCCCAACTCTATTGAAGGCTGACTGACGTATGTTTGTAGGCACATCGGCCATATTGTCTAGATCAGCTGATTTTTGAACCCTGTCCTGAGGACTTTGGCACTGAATCTACTAGGTTATTTTCGATCCTATCCGTGACGTGCTTCCATTAATTCTTTGGTTGTGGACAAGCAACAGGACAGCGTCCTGGTAGAACATGCCCAAGCCAAGCAGATCTTGTTGCGCACACCGTCCAACGAATATAGTGCTTTACTGCCAAAGCATTAGATGTTACTGACCCAAAAAGATTGGCATCGAAAAGAAAGTGGATCACTTTGTTTTGCACGAAAAGTTCATTACTCCTGATTCTGACTTCCTTCAGTAGTTCTGCACTGCTAAGTTGAACACTTCAAGTTTTCAATTGTTAGAAACAAACTTGTGGTATACTCCAAGCCCACGTTTGATTTTGCCACTTGCAGTGATGACGCAGAGTGGTAAATGGCCGCATGTGACTGTGCAAATCAACCCCACGACATGCCATGAAAAATTTGCTCGTTTATTTCCAGGCAAATTTTATCGCTCATGTGGTCAGAAGTCGATTTTATATATCAGGAAGCAGTAGAATAACTTTTAGAAATTTTCATTTCTTCTCGTGTACAAAAACTTTTAGGTAACTAATTGGTGGATTATATTTGAAAAACAATGTGTTTTTAAGTGTTCTACCAATGGAACGACAGGACACACTACTTATAAGGTTGCTGAAACCTCTTCGACAATGAGTGATTCAGTTGGACCCAGTTAAATCTTCCGCTGGAACCGAATTAGTGTGCAGCTAATAAAAAAATAAATAGTCGTTCGGATGTAGCACCCTTTAAGTGCCTAGCTGCCGTGCCGCACGAAGGAGGCACGATGGCTGGGATAGTACCAGGTCCCCACAACCTAGACAGGGGAAGTCGAGTTGCAGAGATCCGATTCGAACCATGGACATTCCGGTCAGTAATTTCAGGCTCTAACCACTTAGTCCATCTCGCCTCATTTTGCAAACGGATGAACGTAATTTTGAAGATGGTGTTTGGGTGTCAACTTGGCGACATCAGTGCGTGGGTTTGAACCCGTGGCGTCGAAACCGAACCCGGTGGTTTGCGCCACTGGCTACCCGGACCCATATTTTGCACACTCCAGGTATTTCGTTTGTTATGCTGCGATTTGTCGACTCCTTCAACAGCAATAAGCAATTGCGTACCGGTTTTGTGGAGACAACTCTGTTCTTAACTTTAATATGCTTCAGATGAGAAAGAACCGAACACTTGGGAAGGTTGAACTGGCCTTGTGCAGAAATTGTGTACTAAACTTTCAGGCTACATATCTCAGAAGGTTCTTGTATGGTTTTCAAGGAATTAGGAAGGCAGGGCTAAACAGTTCAGAACAGTCACGTGAACTTCGTAAAATTCCTAACTAATTTATCCACCACAGTTCCCATAAAACATGTGTTGGTCTGGGGACCACTGAATTGGGTTGCCCGGTCCGTTGTTCATCCTAGGGCTGAATGTGTACCAGTTGTGGGGACGTACGTGTCGGGATTTTGGGTGGGCTTTACGTAGACGCCTTTAATTTGCTTGTGACTGTCGCCCGCTCAGCTATACATCAATCACGCATCTGCGCTGAATCTCAAGTGGCTTAAGTGGTTAGAGCGCGAATTTCTTGACCGGAAGGTCCGTAGTTCGAACCCGACCTCTACCTCTCGATTCCCTCTGTCTAGGCTTCGGCAATCTGGCAATATCTTAGGCCTCGTGCTTCCTTCGGGTTGCATGGCAGCTAGGCATAGGAAGGGTGTTACAGCTGAACGATTTTCTTATTTTCAAAACACTGTGTAGAAGTCCAGAAATTGTGCAGATTTTCTTAAGTCCTATGGTTTGGCTAAATGAACCTCCTGCCTACTTTTTGACCCTCTGGTTGTTTTTTCGGCTAAAAACGTGACCACAAAAAACAACGTCTGTTTGGGCGTAGCCTTGTTTACATTCTTCTAAACAATCCAATTGTATCGTTTCTTATGACACAAAATTAACGACCATGCACTCATGTATTCTTAACCTTCCAACCGTGATTGTAAAGCTGGGGAGAACAGTTCAAAAGAACCTATTTTTGAAAACAGGAAAACATCCCAGTAGTACTCATAAAGCCGATGAAAACTCTCAATAGCCTATTACCGGCATCGCCAATATTTGTGGTTCAGCACGTAGACCGAGCCCTTTTCCCCTCAGTAAATAACGGGGACTGGTTAGCCAACAACCAGTTACGAAGTAAAGCAGACTGAATGGTTGAAGATGTATTCATTTCGGTGTTTTGGGTTTCAGTTTCTCGACCTAGAGAGGGAGGAGAAAGTGTTACGCTTCGAAGACAACCACTGAAGCTTTCCGAAAGCTGCCCGTCTTGATATCTCGCGTTAGCCTTTCTGGAAAAAAATAGTGTACGACGATACGTACTGCACGTTTCCGGAGATACCCTGACCGTGTCAGTGTTGTGGAATATAGGTAGCTCGGGTGCGCTGATTGGTTAATGGTCTGTTCTCCGAGTCTGGTGGTTGGATTGCAAACGTTTTGATCACCAATCGCGGTGACACTCGAACCCGCACTGACTATGTCATTTCGATTGGTGATGAAACATTTGCATTCCAGCTCGGGGAACAAGCCAACAACTAAACCCTGACCTTGACTGTCTAGGCGACTGGGGGCCAGATGAATAAGTGAACAGCCCTGAGTTGAATAAATCGATTGCGTACTCCACACATGCACGCTTGAATCGACTTCTGACTGCGATGACAGATGGAAATTTCCTATAGACCACTTAGGCCTAATAGAAGAGGAGCAAGTCTACTTTATCTTATGTCTTCTCCTGACTCCAACATACGTTGGACACGCAAAATCAAATGAAAATAAGACCGGGTTCAGTCAGGCTAAAATAGACATAAAAAAGTCAAAATAATCGCGAAACTAACTGGTCTGAAGATGAAGTGCTGTCGTCTGGCCACGTGAGTGGTAACATCTGAGCAAATTCCGTTTGTACGCGAAACTAAGGTCCAAACACAAGTATTTCACCCAAACCTTCAAAGCTTGAAACGAGTTCTTTTCATGCATGCCCCTAGCTTAATGGAAATTCGGAAGTTCGAAATATTTTTCAGTTCGACTGCAACACCCGTCCTCCCGTCAGATCTTGGATAAAAACAATCTCACACTAGACTATTTCCGTGTATTGTTCATTTTGACTGCTTTTGTGAAGACAGAAAAAGTTGTCAAACGACGACGCATTGCGAAAGCTTGAGCGAATTCCTGAGAGCCCGCAAAATGGAAAATAACTTACCATGATTGATTCCGTTTCAGCCAATCGTCCGAATACGGAGCATCAGACAATAGTGACTGGAGGTTTTAATCTCTACCCTAATCGAAAGTTTTGAGTGCACACCCACTTACTGCTTTCAGGTTTGCTTTCAGACTGGTCTTGTTGAAAAAGTCGCTGTCCAATTAGCCAGACAGTAATTTTTTCTCCTCACGTGATTCACACCACGTGTCAAGTTCAGCATGCAATTTGACGATTCTAATGTTAGTTTGACTTAACCGGAGTTTATTTCAGTGGATTTTACTAAAACTAGAGATCGATACACTGAAAAGCTCACTCTGTTTCGGACAAAATCTGGATGACGCAGGTGTTTTTGGATGTATGAAGTGCTCCTGAGTGAGTGCAAAACGTTGACAGACAGTTCGCCTGAATGCACTCACTTTTTATGTTTGTGATCATGCTCTTCAAAAATAAATGATAATATAGTAGTAGTAATTAGCTGGAAAACGAGCGATTGAGCGTTGAGATTTCGGAAAGCATTCAAATTAGAACAAAACCTTACCTGACAAGCTTTACTGATTCTTCCAATCTAGTTTATGATTAGGACATTTTACCAGTAAAAATCCCTAGTGTGCGCCAAAGAAGTTCCCAAAAATAAACCGTTTGGATTGTACTAGTATAAATCTACAGAGTAAGAAAACAGCCGTTTACTTTTGTTTTGTGATTTTGTCTGCTGAAACCGCAGCAATATGTGACAAGAATGTCGGGATGTATCAGTGCAAAAAGGATTCGCAGCATGCGGATTCAACTGAGCGGATTTAAATGACTGAAAATGGCCCAAGAATTTTTTTTGCTCCCTTTAGTATGGCTTTCACTTCTGGTTATCTCCCAAAGGAAGAAACATATCAGTATGACCCACACTGTCGTCTCCATACATAGTATTTTTTCCCCTGATAACGGGGTCAAACTTTTTTCAAGGAGTTATTATCTAAACCGAAAACAAAACCTGAGACCGATGAATGGTCTCCTACAGGAACGGTCCATTATGATTAACACTGTCATTCTAGTTGTGCCCAAACGCCAAGCCGCATTCTATTTTTAGTTCCCCCAACGTCCTTCTCATCTCATATTTTTTTATTGCAGAGTATTCCTCTTTGAAAGACTTCATTTGGTCTAGAAAGTACTCTCATCTCCACTCGAAAATTCTATTTTGACGGGGGACTCGGCTGAATCCACCTAAATCCCCTCTTTAGGTTGGGCGAAGAGTTTTTGGTAATCGTATGTGTGGTGTGTTACGTCTTAAACAGACATTTCTGAATCTGTTTTGGTTCACGTAAGAGATTTGCGTTAGTTTTATCTGGTTAAAGTGGAATTGATTCAGGTTGTAGGTTCAAAGCGTTTGGAAATAAATTTAATGTCAAGCTGGGTCAAGCAACGAATTCGGTTGGATGAAGTGTCTTTCAACTCGGTTTCGTAGATCACATCACATAGTGATGCCTTGACTGGCTCCCAGAGTGATGACTTCTCAGGTGAGAGATTCGGGCAACTCCATGCTTATGGTTAGTAATGGTATGCTTCCAAAAGACAGCGTTTATGGGATCGAATTTCGATGTTGTTGATTAGACGTGTTGCAGGTGTATTTAGTGGTCTTAGGTTCGTGTGGGAACAAACCACGCGGTGAAAAGTACACTGCAAAAGCGCACATGTATAGCACAGTCATTTTGGCCACCCACACAGTTCTGTTCTACAACTGTAGAGTAGTGGATAATTTTTTTCAATCTCAAATTATCTTCCTTTCAAATCTTTTTTATTTGATAGCTATCAGGAAGTATCAGTCAACAACCAACGCTTACCACATCGAGCTCGATTACGGTTCTGTAGACATACATTTGTAGACCACATGGGGAACAGGAAATGTTTTGATGACGAGTTTTGGGAATAAACTAACGGGCTTGTGTGTTTAGTCAATTCCTTGTTTCCCATCTGGCTATTGGAGAATAAGCCATGAGGGATGTGTCGGTGTCCCGAAAAGAATCATATGGCCCAAATGCTCCATACTGTAGCATTTTGGTATATTTGGTGCAACGTTGGATGTGGCCTTCTCGACAAGGTTGTGTAGGCGGGCGGTTCATGATTCTGTTTTAGACCGGCACTGTCCACTGGTCCAACCTGCCGTTGCAAACCCGTGCTTGTCTGATTGACGATGGACACCCGATCGATAGATGGACTGACGACCAGCACGCACCGATGGTTATTTCGACTACCAACGCAGCGGCTATTGAGATAACTATGTTCAGCTTGAGTAACACGTGTTTACCTTGCTGATTCATCGCCGAAGTTCACTGTGATGTGGATCGGACAGGACCATCCACCCACACACCTGTATGCTAATGAACTTTGGATTCAACTAACAAGGACACCTAGATAACCCCGTGTCCGCTGAGGATGTCGATGAGCACACGAACTGTTATGTTCAGCTGATTTTCAGGTCCTTGGTGTTGACTTGGTTGGAATCCGATGCAGTTTACGATTTGTGGTTTACTCACATTGCTAGATATAACAAAAATCAAACGACTCAGTAGACTCGTCATCTTCATAGTCATCTAAAAGTGGCTTGAAATTAGGATGATTATGTCGGCTGTCAGTTTTATCCATCTAGAACCAGTAGATTTAGTGAATGGAACTGTGCACTACTGACTAGCTATCAGGATATAGCAGGTTAATGAGTAGAATTCCGTAGGACGCAGTTCTCTGGTATTCATTTAAACAAGGCATTTCAAACGGAAACTCCTCCTTTGTACGTGAGTACTTCCCATCAGCGTTTGCAGAAGACCAAAGCAATGATTTGGAGGCATCAATGGTCATGCGGTCACGAGAACGAAGTTTCCGAACACTCCTGTAGATCACCGGCTCCCTGGCCTTGCTTCGTGTATGAGGTTGTTTCTCGGAGTATAAAACTGTGATATCTCTGGGGCGGTTGCGGCAACCAGTATAGATCCGGCGGGAATTGTTAGCTGTGGACATTTCGGAGGTGTATCGCATCTTCTGGCGGATTTCTTATAGGTAGCATCGTATACATACTGTCAGATACTGATATGCCTGATGGTACTGAAAGCATAAGCTAGTAAATAAAGTGAAGTATAAGCAAGTGAAGCAAAGTCGGGAAGATAAATTCTTTTCGATAGTTCAAATTTGTGCTTGTTCATCCGTTGTTTGTTCATACGGCGATTCTTTTGAGTACAAACTAGGATTCAACGTTACCAATGTGGTCATTATTGAGCAGACAGGTTGCAAATAGTAACGTCACATTGACTTTGTCATTTGAACTTTCTTCTGGGGCGTGAAATAGTGTGGTTTGGTGCCTCTTCGTTGATAGGGTGGACTATAAATAGGGAGAAGAATCACATCACTCTATAAAAGTGGAAATTCACCGAACATTGAGGAAGTTGATATTGTCAAGTTTCCGTGAAGATGGAAAAAATCTGCGACACTGACATCTGTTAAGGTGACCAAAACAGCAAAGTACGCTGCAATCTCAACTGTATTGAGGGATAGATGGCTCAGTGGTTAGAGCGCGAATTTACTGACCGGTAGGTTGATGGTTCGAATCCGACCTCTGCCTCTCGACTTCCCGTGTCAATGCTTGGGCAACCTTGCAGTATCCAGTCCTCATGTTTCCTTCTGGTTGTATGGCAGTTAGCCACCGAAAGGCTGAATGTTCTTTTTCAACTTTATCGGTTTTATTGTGTTTGGTTACAACTGAAACTGTCAGGTAGTCAGAATCCGTGTTTCAGTGTACTGATTCACTGTCCTCAGCACACAAAATTAATTAGTGATTTTCAGAAGGGGGGGTATCACCAGGAGTAGGAGTTTATGGCTTTTTTCCTCTTTGGCTTGTGAGGTCGCACAAAATTGTCTGTCGGAGAACGCCATCTCTCTCTAAAGGAGTCTATCTAGGAGGATTACCCCATTTTGTCCACTTTACAGCTACCGTGGATTATTTTGAAGTAACAAAACTGGTAAGATTCTAGTGTCCGTCAGAGGAACGGTCATAGATTGTCACCACCAGTGTCCTGGTTGGTGACTCATCAGACGTAGTTGGGCGGTGACGTGTCTAACAGCCAACTACTGGATATTTGTGGGCGGTTTGAGCGCTTACAAATCCTCGTTGTTTGTTATGCGATTGCAGATTTAAACGAGAACTGTCTAGTTGCCCGAAACAACTAACTAGCTTGGTGAACAAGCCCACAACCTGGTATGAACTGTTTGAGGTATCAAGCCAACTACAGATATTTGTGGGCGGTTTTAGCGCTTACAAATCCTCGTTGTTTGTTATGCGATTGCAGATTTAAACGAGAACTGTCTAGTTGCCCGAAACAACTAACTAGCTTGGTGAACAAGCCCACAACCTGGTATGAACTGTTTGAGGTATCAATGATCTTTATGTAACATGCATACCACCGCGTAACTGTCAATAAGCTGTGTGCAAAAACTCTTATTATTGTTGGGGCCATGGAATGTTTTTATAGACGATTCCTGGAACTGTATGTCCACATTCGGAACATAAATAATTCGTATTCGGTGAACCAGGGTTCGATAACTCTCCCCCACCATAAAAAAATCACCACTTTTCTGATATTTGTGTATTTATTTCGCTCTGCTTTATACCTTTTCAAATTGCAGAGGAATCACGCCTCTCAGGATGCAACATTCTCGTTCACTGTCAAGCTGGAGTTTCTCGTTCACCCTCACTTGTAATCGCCTACCTGATGGCACATTCTCAACTATCACTCCGCGATGCCTATCTTCTGGTGAAATCGAAACGTTCTGTGATCTCTCCGAATTTTTCATTTCTGGGTCAGCTGTTCGATTTTGAGGCTGAACTCAACGCCGGAACGAGTCTACGAAAACCAGATGTACTCAGTTCCATTCTGCCTACTTCTGTTTATCCAAGCTTGACAGAGCACAAGGACGACCTGGTCACAATGGCTTTCGAACGAGAAAGGTTGATGAAGTGATCTGAAATGCTGGAATCACACCTCACAGGGCTCTAACAAAAATTTTGATGGTGTTACTGACAATTTGTGGTCACTTGTGGTACATTGTCGGAAAATTGATCTCAGTCCGTTTCTTTCTTCCCTTCTGTTTTGAAGTCTTACTCGTATTTTCGAAGGAAGTATGTACTCTTTACCATTACATAGGTCTGAGCGTATTCCTACTGACCATGTTTATTTCTGCGGCATCACAGGAAATGTTTCTCGACAATATCCTGAGTTGGGTTACCAAGAGTTTCTGCGGCTCACAGGAAATGTTTCTCGACAATATCCTGAGTTGGGTTACCAAGAGAAAATTTAGAATATGTTAGTTTGCCTATGGCCAACGGTACTGCGTGCGATCAACAGCTCGCCTAATCTTACAGGATTTCCGTGCCCAAGCCTTGGTACAGTTATTAGTAGCTTATGAAAGACAGACGGATCTGAGATGATAACAGTTGGAACGATGGACCCATCTATGCCGGATGGCCAGGCCTCCTTTTGAGAATACCTTACAAAGCTTGAGAGGTAAGACCCAAGGAAGCAGGCTGGTGATTCGAATTTTTTCACAGCAGTTTGATTATTGTCATTCACTAAAAAAAACCAGCGTTGTCCGAACTCCCTGTTGCGTTGCAGCTCCTCACCGAAAGGTTCTACAGCCAATTCCACTTAATTTATGGATCTCGCCTCATTCAAACGCTTCAAGTTGGAATACAAATTGTTATGAAACGAACTAACTGAGCATGGGCATATATTTATCGTTCCGGTGAAAATGACTTGTTGCTTAACACTGAGCGCTTAGGATATTGCACTTTCTCATCAGACCAAGTTAGATAAATCACTATCTGCATCTTAGTTGACGATTTTTTAACCAATGCCTGATGGGGAAATCCACTTGGGAAGTAAGGTCAAATCTGACCATGTGGACAGGAAGGTGTGTGCACAAAGATGTGTCGACTTGTAGACGTGTATACCATCTCCGACGGTTCCCCATTCTCCGTTTCTGTAGAGACCATCCATAAAACAAAAATCGTTTTTGGTAGTCCCTCGAACTTTTCATTGGTCATCGAAACCTCCATTGTGAAACGGCTTCGAAAGTAGATCAGTTTTGATAGACTACTTTAAATAAGAAATCTTAACATCATCTGGTTCATTTATGCAAATTACAATATAAAACGAGTGATGGAGTTAGTTTACATAAATTCCACCTCCAACAACTTGTAAAAACCAAGGCCAGAATTGTGATCTTTATAGTGAGTACAGTCATTTATTGGATACTCTCCACCGGGCTACCTGCGGGTCAGTTTGTTCTCAATGTCGAAACATCAAACATGATCATAATGTGTGGACATAAACGGGGCTCGATAGATCGGATCGATTCCGGTGAAATTTAGGCATTCGATAATCACCACTGTTTTAGGACAAGCCGAAATTTTATGTACTTACCGCTTCCCACCGGTAGAGATTGGACGTGCGATCCGGGTAAACACTTGCAGCGATAGCTCAGTGGTTAAGACTCGAACTTACTGACCTGAAGGTCCCTGTTTCCATCCCTGGGGCAATCTGACGGTATCTCAGCCTTCGTGCTTTTTCCGGGTGGTATAACAGCTAGGCACCAGGTATTACAGATCAGTTTTATTTTTACTTAGTAATTCCAATATAAAAGAATAAAAAATGGTGTACGGATTTTTTTCGTACATCGGGAAAAAGAAAAGACAAATAGTTTTCGCAGTAGAAAGTATCGTTCTCTGGTTGGCTGAAATAGAAAGTATCCCGAAGACAAACCGCAACACAGACCAGTCAATGTTTGCTTCCGGGTTAAAAATGGAAAATATTTTGTCGATGAAGCTGTTACCCAAATGCAAGTCAAAAGGACTTGGGAAAAAGCGGTACTTCCGAAGCGTACCCCACCAAAAAAATTGGCGGTTGTATTTCATACGTGCAACCAAACACTAGAACTGGATTTTTTCTATTGCATGACTTGACAACTCGGGCATTCCACATGAATTTGGTTGCCAACTGTTCTTGCCAGGAGTAAATTAACTGCTCACGGGAGTATCCGCGAAAGAAGACAGGTTTTCAGTGTTGCTCAAAAACTGCTCTACTTTCAGGTCTAGTGCCTCTATAAACGGTACCACTTAACGCCAAATTGAGCGATTTCCTGGAGTTTAAAATCTCTCTCTGGGAGAAACATATTGCCTTTGTTCAGAATCGAATTCAGTGACTTCATAGAGGCCTCAGTGGAAGGTCTCCTGGAGCTCTTTATAGATTCCCAGGGACGTCAGCGCTCGTTTAGGCAGTTGAACCTCAGTGAGTCTCAAAATACTGGGCTTATTGAAAGGCTGTCACACTAACGCATCCAAGGCGTGCAAATGAACCTTCAATGAAAAAGCTTTTATGTGGTTCACACCGGAGCGATGTTGGCTAAATTCAGACAAATGCCGCAGCTAAGCGCGCATTTTGACAAACAAACCAACTCAGTGTAAGCATTTTCCAAAGCGGGTTACGGTTTAAACCAGGGGAAGACGAACTCTTCTAAAATGACTTGGTCATAAGACTGGCATGAATTTTCCATGAACCCTCCCATGATTCTAAGCGAGTTAAATTGGTCATTTCCGATGGTCATTCTATGTATTGTATATCGCTCTGGAACTTCCGTGATTGGACTTAGGTTTGCTTTTCATGAAAGCCTCAGCGTTTATCCTTAGACCACGTGACAGGCTTAATGCATTTTCTCCCAGTCAGCCTGAAATTCAGGCCACCACGCCTTAGATGCCCGTGATGTCATCAATCTTCAACGACGCCATTGCTTGTCGTCAACCGTTGGCTCACGTTAACGGTTTCTCCAACGCCATCTCGCCCTCACACACACACCCTTGACATTTATTATTCATCGCATACATAACTTGATTTGGTTAGTTTTATCGTGAAATACACACAATAAGAATAAAATAACTGTACATGGTTTCGTGACTTTTCAGCATGGATTCGCTTCACTTATATGAAAAAATTGCAACTGGTCTCCTCACATCACCATCGAACTTTGTCACTGCCGTTTAATTTTGTCTGCCGGTGCCAGACCCTTTCTCTTCTGGGTTCAGCTGTTAGTGGACATGACACACGGCTTATCTGGCAAAGCACACCGCCTTGTAGAGGTATTCGGTGGTCATTTATTGGTTAATCCTTGTCACTGCATAGCCTGCAATTTGAGAAGTTGACAACTGGTTGGCGAAAATAATTTCATAAATTTCTTTCGAAAAAAATCAGCTGTTGTTCCGAGGAAGACAAAGACAGCAAAGTTTGGAGAGGAGGGACAGCAAAAACGGTTGGAGACCCATCTTAAGTTTTCAAATTCCTGGCCATTAGGTTATTCGATGAGTTAGGCAATCTACTTGCGAACAGTTCATCACCAATAGAGGTGACCTCATTATTGTAGTATTTGTGGGAAGGATGTAGCGGAGCATCATTGGCTGCGCTTTTAGTAGTAATGCGCATGTGCTAATGTACGTGCTGTCAACTGGGGCTGACCTACGCCTCTGAGTGATTGATAGAGTGGTTTTCTCAGTTGGCCTCACGCTGTTCTCTATTCGATCGATAACTGCGTGCTTTTCTAGCATGGTCTCTCCTGTCGTCCACTGGATGGTACTCGATTGAGCTTCGGCCTTGAACTCACAGTGTTCTGCGCTGTTCTCTGTTAATGCGGCACAAATGAGGTTCACGTTTCGTGGTCTGATAGCAATTTTTCTAGTACTCCATTCAAATCGCTGTTGCTTTACGCGAACGCGCCGGTTGATCAGATCATATTATATCAGAAACGAAACTCACCTGCATTGCTTCAAGGATTCACCGAGGGCGATGGAGTCATGCACGCGGATCCGCCGACACACTACTCTTTCTCGAGTGTAGGACTGTTTTGACTTTCAAACTCACAACTCCTAACATTGTCGTTTTGACTGGACTTTTACGCGATGAAATGTTATCAGGCACAGTACAGCTGTTTCAGCTGTGCAAAGTTGCGTAGCTTCTGGGTGATTCGATCTTGCAACCTGTGAGCTAGTGACCGAAAACAGCCTGGCCACGAAGGGCTTAAATATTACAAAGATGAAACTAATTTGTCAAAAACAGAATTTGACTGGAGTTAAGGACGAGTGGCGATATATGCTGTCTAGCTATTCACACCGTTGATTGGCCGCTTCTAAAAGAGCAGTCTTGTCTTCAACTATCAGTCTGAAGTTTATGAGTTGAAATACTTATAGAGAACTCTGCAATTCTCACTGGTTGTGATTCACAATAGATATGAAACAGCTGTCCAATACTTCATAGTTTATGACCCAAGATTATCTCTACCGACGGGGCAAAATTCCAAAATCTTCCTAACGTTATCTGCCGAATAACTAGCATTTGCTAATGTGGTTTCCCGCGGCCGTCAGTCACTCACTGAACTGACGTGCGCAATCAGCTTATTTTAGTGGATCTTCAGACAAGCAGCTTTTAGGAAGATCAGTAAACACACTTGTGACATTTTGGGAGATTTTCCGCCAATGTTTCAAGAACTCTTTGTTCACTGCATCAATCTGTCATTCAAGATTTGCTTTTCCACTCATGAAGTTCAGCAATCTTTTGTGCTGTAAAGAAAAACTCGGATGCACCCGAAACAAGTGGTGAACTACCCCTTCTCATACTGGACTGTTTGTATTTGTTCAGCCTGCCCGAATTCGGTTTTGATGTGAATTGGACTCACCTTCGCCCCCTGGACAACCACAAGCGCACGCATACGTTTCCTCCGTGAACCAGATTTTTAAGCCACCTGCTAAAACTATTTTAATTTTAACTGGGACCTAACAGGGACCTAAAACCTGAAATGCTTCTCGTCAGTTTTCTTTCTGCCAAGCGGCTAAACTGCAATAGACATTGTAGCAACATGTCAAAAACTGCTACACTGTCTTATCTTTGTTTGCAATGTACTGTACTGAAAAACACGAATTAAAAAGTGACACAGTTCGTTTCTTGCGTGATTCTCTCATGTGATTGTTGCGTGCAAACGGCGAGATCTTTCCAGTTTGGGAACAGGCGCTTACCATCTGTCTGATTTCACAACATAACGGTCGGGATACACTCGCGACTTCACGTGGAAACATTACCTGTTTTTATTGGGTGAAGTTAGCAATGGCGGTGTGATATAATTACACATCACCCGTAGGCTGTCATTATGATCAAGCGAGCAGTGTTAGCAACTCGAAAGAATAATTTTTTTTAACTCTCAGGTAATTTTCGCTTAGTTCAGCGCGTGTCTCAAAATGAGTTGGAAATCTGACTACTATATGGTGTTGTCACTCTGGTGCGACTATGCCTAATTAAGATGGAAAATGTTCACTCTCTCTGCGAATGGTCCCAATGATTGGGTGTCAACATCAACATCTACTATCAGGTGAGAGTTTCCACTATTTCATTGGGAAATAAAAGCCCCCCTAGCAAGACAGATGTTTTATCTTTGCCTTTTAATTAAATCTTCACCAGAGGTCTGCTGCTGAATTTTCGAGTCTCTCGATAACCCAGTCAGATCATATTTGTCAGAAAGTTAGCTGATCTTTTCGGTACATACTCTCAGCTAGCTGGCAGATTTACGTGTCCTTGTTGCTAAAACGTCTTGTGAAAGTTCCTTCTCAAAACCAACGATATCCTAGCAATAGCGTAAAGGTTCTGCGTACAAACACACATCAAACAACAAATGTGAAATAGAAACGTCTAGCACGGTCCAATGTGTCAAATAAAGTGTACGATTAATTAACTGTTCGCAGAGTTCCTCGACCTACCTATTTCGCAATTTGACCAGCAGCATTAGAGTCAACCATTTTGGAAACAAGACGCGACAGGCTTTTTTACTCTCACATTATGGCCTGGGTAACTTCCACATCCAGTAGTTGCAGGCAATTGTGTGTATTTTGTAGCAAAATGACCAGTTTGAATGACAAAAATCAACATTTAGGTGAATACTAGTATTATACAATAGACGCGAAGTACTCCCTTTACGAAGGTATTGTTGTCAGGCCGCGAAAATGCCGTCCGTGTTTTGCGACTCAATGTAATAATCGATTTCCGAGCTGATATAATTTTGTTCTCAAAAGCCACCAAAGTGTCCACACGTCTAAACAACGTAACCAACGTTATAGGTACTTTATACCATCTGCACAAGGAGAATCAAGAAGAATCAAGAATGAAAAAGAGTCAAAACTTCCACAAAACGCTCTGCTCTAGAGGCACATGAAAGAACAAACAGGAACAGCCTCTTCAATTGTTTGCACGAGGTTTTGGGCTAATTTTCAATGTACTGAGCACTAATACTGGCCCTTCCAAAGTGGAACTGCTTTCAAAACTAGGTTAAAACTGGTGTAATGGCGTATACTACTGATCAGGCATGTGAGTAGTCCGCGATATCGCCGAAGACCCGCGGTGTGTCTAATGAAAGATGGAGTTTCCGAGAAATACACTCATTTGTGGACTGTCAAAGAACTTTCAGCAACCTTGTGAGTAGTTTCCTTTATGAAAACTATTCAGTGGATATCCACGAAAGTTCGAGATGTATGCGAATGTTCAGTGTTAAAAAACTGGGTGCGTTTGAGACGTTTGCTTTCTTGTCCAGTGGCTTGTTACTACTTTGTTGGTGTCCGCCAATGAACGAATATGTAGCGAAGGATTTCCCTTCTTTCAGTGCTATCTTCAAGGTTCAGCAAATCAATCTTTCGACACTATAAATTTTCCGGTGTAGTTTCCCCATCAAAATCCATTGTTTTTGGGACGATCTCTGCAACAGGGTCACCTTTGAAGGCTACTACTGAACTGCCACTTCTTGTGGGGTGTTAAACCATAAAATTGTAGAATTTAAATGTGCTACTCAAAAAGCAGACGGAACCCTTTTGTGTCAAACCCATTTGTCCTGTTGTTATCGACAGACAGGGATCTTCTTGTTGGAAATGAATTTCCAAGTAAGTCCGCGACGCAGATTTTATTTTTAACTGTGGATTACTGTGAATTGTTTCGGCTGAACGGATTCACGATCCGTTTTCCCTGCTAGCATTCATGAAGACTGTTAAATTATTAAAATAACAGTTTTCAAGGTATTTATTTCAAGCAGGAGTGCTTTAGAGTTGTGGGTGTCCTGTGCTAAACACCAAAAGGAGGCGTTAAATACCGTTTTAAAACAATTTATTATAAAAGAAAAGACTGCTTGACAGGATGAACCATTCCCATCTTCAGATGAAATACTGTTTTTTAAAAAAACGTGTTGGTGATCCACGAAGTTCTGCGTTGAAGTCGCCAACTGACCCATTTGTGTCAGGTGTGCCAAAATGAGAACTGCCATTTTCTGCAGTACAGAAATCCCAGATAATTTACTGGTCAGTTTTCCCTCCAGAACCTATGGATCCTGGTAAGCATTCGAGCTCATTCTACGCAGAGGCAATTACTGACTTTCGTTCGAAACGGTCCGGAGCCTCCTTCACAAAGCATTAAACTTTGAAATTTCGCTTGAGAAGAGGCGTTCGCCATGATGGTGTACGAGCTGTTCTTTTTACAAACAGTGGACTACATATGCTGGTGACTGACACAAGGGTGCAAGCAGCTCTAAGACGTCTCCATTATTCCTGTTCTAGTAGACGAGCTGAGCATCATGGATAGCGATTGACTAGCGCCTGAACACCCCATAGACGGGGAAGATCTATGGAGAATTTCCTGCTACAAGATCGAGATACTCCTTAGCGTGATGTTGGATAAATTCATGTAAAGCTAATCTGACCGCTACACGTACACCACCGAACTTCATATCAAACTAATCCTGCTGTTCGGGAGGCGTAAAAGCTGAATAAAATCTTATGTATACATTTCAAGAGTGACTGTGTAGCCAGCACGGTCAAACATGCTGTTACCCGTGTACGAAATTTAGTTTCCGATTATTTTACTGCATCATTTGCGCCTCATGCACTTCACGGGAGAAAAAACGAGTAGCATGCTGGACCAATCGTTTTTCTTATGACGCAATCGACCGGTTCACGTGCAGCTATGACGACGCAGATACTAGAAGAACTGAACGACACCTGAGACTTACGGCTTTAACAATCAAAAAAACTGATTGTGACAGGAGATTTGGCAAATTTCAATAGGATTCTCATCTTGTCATTGAGGCTATGCCAAAAAGCCAAGAAGCACCGTGCAGCTATTTCAGTAGGGCTTGTCGGCTTTTTCCCGTGCCTTCACTGACAGGAGATTGAATGAATATCCTCACACTACCATCAGTCAATGACTCACTGGTCATCGTGGCGATTGCAAATTCAACCTAGTCTTATAGTCACTGACCAATGGCTATCGTGAAGCCGACCACCGCATCGAAAATCAGTTTTAGATCTCACTTCAAAACGCGAACTCTAATTTGAAAGCCGTGGCCAAAAATTATCAACAGGCAAAATTATAACAGGGAGAGAAACAACCAGAATACTTCAAGGGTAATAGATAAAGTGTTCTAAGAATGAAAGAAAGTCTCATTCGCCTAGAAATCGTGACTGAAAGTGTGCATTTGGCTCCTGCCGTATGTAGCCTGAAACATCGGGAGCCTTCTAGCGTGGTAAGTGTCTGAGATTTGGAAGCATTTTAGCTACCTCCGGACGCTAAAGGTCACAAATTACAAACGCAATCCCCGGCGCTGATGAGCGGTGTCCAAGAACGGAGCCCCGAGTTGGAGACTGTTACTGTGGTTAAGTATGAAATGCTCACAATTGGCGGGGTTCTTTCTGTAGCAAACCACATGGTATTATTGACGATATAAACTACTCTTTATCTTTAAATTCACTGTGTCCATTAAGCAGTATGATCACTGCATTGGGCGCGGGCATGGTGGGGCAATAACGAGCATACTTGTGATAAAGAAGAGCTGGCTCGTGGAGTAGTATACCTTTCAGTGTTGTGGCCTCATAGTTGGGGTCGCACGTAGGTATGAACCCAAAAGTCGCGACAAATAGCCAAGGTAAACGACAATCCATGTGGTCATTATGAACAGGGTAAATTGTTGGCCTTATTTCCAGGTGATATCGCTGCGCTTCACGATCCAGTTAAGCAGCACCATACTTTTCAGTATATGTGTTTCATCGGGATGCTGGTAGTTTACATGCAAATATCTGAAAAGCTGCGTTACCTCCTGAGTAGTTGCGCAAATCTGGAAATGGAAATCACCCACAGAGATCACTTTCGGTGTCGGTGCATCAAACTGCCCTCGATAGTTTTCCTGGATGCAAGGCAACCATCCCAATGACTGTGTCGTGCAGATGTTCGGCGAACAAGATAATCTGATTTGTTACGTCCAACGACTATAACGCATACAATCTATCGGCCTGGATGAAATTTACTCTAGGTATCTTGTGGACACGTTCTCCTATTTGAAGAATGGCAGTCGATTCAAGCAAATTATTGACTGTTTCGAGTGACGTGATCCGTACACGAACATATAACTGCTCCATACAGGGCCTGGCCAATTAGCAGAAGTTTGCACCAATGATTTCGCGCTGCTCCATGGGCTGGTGTGATGAGCGTGTTGGCGGTCCAAGTTTGGGAACATCCCCGTTAGCACTTTTCTGCGCAGGGCACTACTGATTTTGTTGACAGTCATATACAGCATAAAAATATTATTGACTGAGATGAAAGCAAACTAAGGTTGCGAGTGCGAAAAAGTGTTGTATATGTAGTTAAGTCTGAAGAGAGATTTCCCAAAAAAATGTCGAATTCCTGCTAAACTTCTATAGAGAGAAGTGGTGTGGTTGTTTCAGACCAGTTTCTCATTTGCACTGACAATCAGTCTTTCCTTAATTCATGCGTTGTGAGCAATTAATTCGTTCTTTCGTTGGTTTGTGCAGAAATGCAGTTTGAATGCGCGCGCTCCCGGGCTCGTGCACGAAGCGCACGAATCGTATGCAATCCACTGGTTCGTCAGTGACCTTGAAAGTCCACTCACTTAAACAAAGCACTATGAGCAACATATCACAAAAATCTGCAATCTGATTGGCCCAACTCCTCATAAAATTGAGAGAAACTCACCGAAGACTCCCTAGTCTCGGAGAAATTAATTTCGGTTAATGCTGAGGAGCGGCAAATTAATCTCCCTTTAATCTTGTCATAGAGGGCCTTGATCACATCGGCTACATGGGCTTCGGCGGTGCTCTAAACCGACGGGCCAGACAGTGATGAAAAAACAAATCACTCGTACTTATTCCACAGAAATATGAGGTGGACAATTCAGTAATACTTTGGAAAGTTGTGAAAAATTTTCATCCCAGTGTAACCGACCGACCGGTTGGCGGTACTAAAAAGTTGACGCACACACACTATTGCTGTGGGAAAGCGAAAAAGACCGTTAGAGCTGCGTGTTCTCCACATAGGCTAGGCATTGAAAAATTTTGTGTATCCTCAGAAAGCGGATCAGCATACCACACGACATAGGACAGTCGGTAAATTGTGAATTACTCTTGCGGAGGACCACCGCTTATAAGGATGACGCAACCTTACCAAACCTGATAAGGTAGGGTCGTTAGTTGTGACTCGGTCGTTAGACAAATGTTCCATACGTCCGAAGTATATTGTTAAACCTACCTCCAGTGCAAAAGCGCTCACCGCAGCATCCATAATGAAAGTCGGCTGGAGCAGCCTATGACGTACTGCGTTCGGGCTAAGAGAGTGAAATTTAGCCCTTCACACCATTCCTTGATGAATGCGTTTCCATTGCTTCCAACAGTTGCGGGGTTATTGCTAACCATGGAAGATCGCTGCCCAGTTTAACAAAGTAGGCTCGCAACGCCCACCTACCAGATAGTCATGCATCAAGGTCGTGGCTGTGAAAACGGGCACCACCACACGGAGTCATCGTCGTTCTAACTGCGCACCTCGTGCTACGCTCACCCGGCTCGAGAGGCCGGAGAACCTGGAAGGCCTGATGTTATGTTATGGGTTCCTGGAATCTGATCATGGGGCTTTTGCTTGTCTCGTCCCAACAGGCTGCGGCCCTCGAATTGTGACTAACAACATTATCGTCTGGTTCACGACCCATGATGAATGACCGAGAGTGGTACAAAACGTGATAACGACAACTTAACAGCAAATATGTGCCCGTCGATTTATCGAGTAATTTGCGCTTTGGACGATTTGGCGCAAGGTGCTGACACTGCTTCTTGTCGGCCACAGTGGCCAAGCAGTTTGGGATAGAAGGCGAAACAACGCTTGCAGAAGTGTTCACGGTAAATGGCTTAAGTTTAAGGACACACTGGCCAT
>NW_008751663.1:2577634-2586679 GCF_000715545.1 Opisthorchis viverrini
CAACAGGGTCACCTTTGAAGGCTACTACTGAACTGCCACTTCTTGTGGGGTGTTAAGCCATTAAATTGTAGAATTTAAATGTGCTACTCAAAAAGCAGACGGAACCCTTTTGTGTCAAACCCATTTGTCCTGTTGTTATCCACAGACAGGGATCTTCTCGTGGGAAATGAATTTCCAAGTAAGTCCGCGACGCAGGTTTTATTTTTAACTGTGGATTACTGTGAATTGTTTCGGCTGAACGGATTCACGATCCGTTTGCCCTGCTAGCATTCATGGAGACTGTTAAATTATTAAAATAACAGTTTTTCAAGGTATTTATTTCAAGTAGGAGTGCTTTAGAGTTGTGGGTGTCCTGTGCTAAACACCAAAAGGAGGCGTTAAATACCGTTTTAAAACAATTTATTATAAAAGAAAAGACTGCTTGACAGGATGAACCATTCCCATCTTCAGATGAAATACTGTTTTTTAAAAAAACGTGTTGGTGATCCACGAAGTTCTGCGTTGAAGTCGCCAACTGACCCATTTGTGTCAGGTGTGCCAAAATGAGAACTGCCATTTTCTGCAGTACAGAAATCCCAGATAATTTACTGGTCAGTTTTCCCTCCAGAACCTATGGATCCTGGTAAGCATTCGAGCTCATTCTACGCAGAGGCAATTACTGACTTTCGTTCGAAACGGTCCGGAGCCTCCTTCACAAAGCATTAAACTTTGAAATTTCGCTTGAGAAGAGGCGTTCGCCATGATGGTGTACGAGCTGTTCTTTTTACAAACAGTGGACTACATATGCTGGTGACTGACACAAGGGTGCAAGCAGCTCTAAGACGTCTCCATTATTCCTGTTCTAGTAGACGAGCTGAGCATCATGGATAGCGATTGACTAGCGCCTGAACACCCCATAGACGGGGAAGATCTATGGAGAATTTCCTGCTACAAGATCGAGATACTCCTTAGCGTGATGTTGGATAAATTCATGTAAAGCTAATCTGACCGCTACACGTACACCACCGAACTTCATATCAAACTAATCCTGCTGTTCGGGAGGCGTAAAAGCTGAATAAAATCTTATGTATACATTTCAAGAGTGACTGTGTAGCCAGCACGGTCAAACATGCTGTTACCCGTGTACGAAATTTAGTTTCCGATTATTTTACTGCATCATTTGCGCCTCATGCACTTCACGGGAGAAAAAACGAGTAGCATGCTGGACCAATCGTTTTTCTTATGACGCAATCGACCGGTTCACGTGCAGCTATGACGACGCAGATACTAGAAGAACTGAACGACACCTGAGACTTACGGCTTTAACAATCAAAAAAACTGATTGTGACAGGAGATTTGGCAAATTTCAATAGGATTCTCATCTTGTCATTGAGGCTATGCCAAAAAGCCAAGAAGCACCGTGCAGCTATTTCAGTAGGGCTTGTCGGCTTTTTCCCGTGCCTTCACTGACAGGAGATTGAATGAATATCCTCACACTACCATCAGTCAATGACTCACTGGTCATCGTGGCGATTGCAAATTCAACCTAGTCTTATAGTCACTGACCAATGGCTATCGTGAAGCCGACCACCGCATCGAAAATCAGTTTTAGATCTCACTTCAAAACGCGAACTCTAATTTGAAAGCCGTGGCCAAAAATTATCAACAGGCAAAATTATAACAGGGAGAGAAACAACCAGAATACTTCAAGGGTAATAGATAAAGTGTTCTAAGAATGAAAGAAAGTCTCATTCGCCTAGAAATCGTGACTGAAAGTGTGCATTTGGCTCCTGCCTTACGTAGCCTGAAATATCGGCAGCCTTCTAGAGTGGCAGTTTTCTGGGATTTGGAAGCATTTTAGCTACCTCCGGACGCTAAAGGTAAAAAATTACAAACGTAATCTCCGGTGCTGATGAGCGATGTCCAAGAACGGAGTCCCGATTTGGAGACTGTTACTGTGGTTAAGTATGAAATGCTCACAATTGACGGGGTTCTTTTTCTAGTAAACTACATGGTATTATTGACGATATAAACTACTCTTTATCTTTAAATTCACTGTGTCCATTAAGCAGTATGATCACTGCATTGGGCGCGGGCATGGTGGGGCAATAACGAGCATACTTGTGATAAAGAAGAGCTGGCTCGTGGAGTAGTATACCTTTCAGTGTTGTGGCCTCATAGTTGGGGTCGCACGTAGGTATGAACCCAAAAGTCGCGACAAATAGCCAAGGTAAACGACAATCCATGTGGTCATTATGAACAGGGTAAATTGTTGGCCTTATTTCCAGGTGATATCGCTGCGCTTCACGATCCAGTTAAGCAGCACCATACTTTTCAGTATATGTGTTTCATCGGGATGCTGGTAGTTTACATGCAAATATCTGAAAAGCTGCGTTACCTCCTGAGTAGTTGCGCAAATCTGGAAATGGAAATCACCCACAGAGATCACTTTCGGTGTCGGTGCATCAAACTGCCCTCGATAGTTTTCCTGGATGCAAGGCAACCATCCCAATGACTGTGTCGTGCAGATGTTCGGCGAACAAGATCATCTGATTTGTTACGTCCAACGAGTATAACGCATACAATCTATCGACCTGGATGAAATTTACTCTAGGTATCTTGTGGACACATTCTCCTATTTGAAGAATGGCAGTCGATTCAAGCAAATTATTGACTGGTTCGAGTGACGTGATCCGTACACGAACATATAACTTCTCCATACAAGACCTGGCCAATTAGCAGAAGTTTGCACCAATGATTTCGCGCTGCTCCATGGGCTGGTGTGATGAGCGTGTTGGCGGTCCAAGTTTGGGAACATCCCCGTTAGCACTTTTCTGCGCAGGGCACTACTGATTTTGTTGACAGTCATATACAGCATAAAAATATTATTGACTGAGATGAAAGCAAACTAAGGTTGCGAGTGCGAAAAAGTGTTGTATATGTAGTTAAGTCTGAAGAGAGATTTCCCAAAAAAATGTCGAATTCCTGCTAAACTTCTATAGAGAGAAGTGGTGTGGTTGTTTCAGACCAGTTTCTCATTTGCACTGACAATCAGTCTTTCCTTAATTCATGCGTTGTGAGCAATTAATTCGTTCTTTCGTTGGTTTGTGCAGAAATGTAGTTTGAATGCGCGCGCTCCCGGGCTCGTGCACGAAGCGCACGAATCGTATGCAATCCACTGGTTCGTCAGTGACCTTGAAAGTCCACTCACTTAAACAAAGCACTATGAGCAACATATCACAAAAATCTGCAATCTGATTGGCCCAACTCCTCATAAAATTGAGAGAAACTCACCGAAGACTCCCTAGTCTCGGAGAAATTAATTTCGGTTAATGCTGAGGAGCGGCAAATTAATCTCCCTTTAATCTTGTCATAGAGGGCCTTGATCACATCGGCTACATGGGCTTCGGCGGTGCTCTAAACCGACGGGCCAGACAGTGATGAAAAAACAAATCACTCGTACTTATTCCACAGAAATATGAGGTGGACAATTCAGTAATACTTTGGAAAGTTGTGAAAAATTTTCATCCCAGTGTAACCGACCGACCGGTTGGCGGTACTAAAAAGTTGACGCACACACACTATTGCTGTGGGAAAGCGAAAAAGACCGTTAGAGCTGCGTGTTCTCCACATAGGCTAGGCATTGAAAAATTTTGTGTATCCTCAGAAAGCGGATCAGCATACCACACGACATAGGACAGTCGGTAAATTGTGAATTACTCTTGCGGAGGACCACCGCTTATAAGGATGACGCAACCTTACCAAACCTGATAAGGTAGGGTCGTTAGTTGTGACTCGGTCGTTAGACAAATGTTCCATACGTCCGAAGTATATTGTTAAACCTACCTCCAGTGCAAAAGCGCTCACCGCAGCATCCATAATGAAAGTCGGCTGGAGCAGCCTATGACGTACTGCGTTCGGGCTAAGAGAGTGAAATTTAGCCCTTCACACCATTCCTTGATGAATGCGTTTCCATTGCTTCCAACAGTTGCGGGGTTATTGCTAACCATGGAAGATCGCTGCCCAGTTTAACAAAGTAGGCTCGCAACGCCCACCTACCAGATAGTCATGCATCAAGGTCGTGGCTGTGAAAACGGGCACCACCACACGGAGTCATCGTCGTTCTAACTGCGCACCTCGTGCTACGCTCACCCGGCTCGAGAGGCCGGAGAACCTGGAAGGCCTGATGTTATGTTATGGGTTCCTGGAATCTGATCATGGGGCTTTTGCTTGTCTCGTCCCAACAGGCTGCGGCCCTCGAATTGTGACTAACAACATTATCGTCTGGTTCACGACCCATGATGAATGACCGAGAGTGGTACAAAACGTGATAACGACAACTTAACAGCAAATATGTGCCCATCGATCTGTCGGGTTATTTGCGCTTTGTCGATTTGGCCCAAGGCGCTGAAACTGCTTCTTGTCGGCCACAGTGGCCAAGCAGTTTGGGATAGAAGGCGAAGCAACGCTTGCAGAAGTGTTCACGGTAAATGGCTTAAGTTTGAGGACACACTGGCCATCAGCTCGCTATATGGTTCTTGCGTGACGGACAACTTATCAATATCGGATGTACCTGTAACACAGAAGCTTCAGTCAAGGACAATTTACTTCGAAGAAAATCAATGCATTTTGCTGACATTCATTGCTTACGAATCCTTGGGAATAACGCCTGGTTTCGCAGCTTTCTTTAAATAATGCGAGATGTATACGGTTCGGGCCCAGTTCCCTTTCGCTTTGGAAGAACGATATACTTCGTGGGGTTTCGTTGCTTGTGGTGGACAAGTAGCAACGTTCCATTCAGGCCAGTGTTCTTTCAGTGATGGTGAAGTGCACAGTTCGAATGTTCTCTAGTATGCAGACTGTCGCTCATAAAAATTGTGCAGACGCCTTACCGTCCCCTTTATCGGCAAGCTTTTCGATGCTTTTTGTTCTCAGTTGACTGAGGATGCGAGTTATCTGAGACAGGGTACGGGTGAAGCATGTAAAGAAGTCCATCTCCATCTGTTAAACCTTCGTAATCTACCATCGATCTTTGTTATTCCGTAGGCTTTTGACTACCCTTCGTTTGAGGAACATGCATGAGCCAATTTGGTCGCTGGCTGTCGGTGTACCTATTCAGACAGCAAAAAGGTTCGCCGATCTCGACTAAATCATTTGTGGTGGTATGGCTCCCCAGAAAGCTACTTGACCAGGAGTGCGCGGCAAAGAAATAAAAATAAACAACGCTATTTGTGCACACAGGAATAAAAGGGTCAGATGGAACTGATTCGCTAGGTATTGTTCCCTTCGGAAAAGTTCGTCTTTGGCCCAAGTCAGCGAATAAACAATAATCCAGTCATGGTGGTCTAGAGGTCTCCTTCTGAACCGTTCCCACATACAATTGATTCCGAAGACAGTTTGAACTGTTTGATGCCAGAGTTAGCACATGAGACTCGCGAATGACCGCTGTGGGCAGGAGCAAAATCAGAAGAGAAAGTAGAAGCGTAACCACGTTTGTATTGCGTGAAATTGTACAATTGCTCGCTTTTGTGGTTTACGATATTCAACCGAAAAATGTTTATGCAGTTGGCAAAATACGTAAATTTTTAATGAAAAAAGATACAAAACAATACATATTTGGACTAGTCGGGTACCCTGGTAAGCTGACAGCTGACGGTTCTCTGCCGTGTATATTAGTGCATGGTGAACGACAGCCACTGACCGACAAGAACAAAACCGACCCGGGAAACTTGGGCAAAAGCCTCGATCCTGTGTATCAATCCGTGAATCCGTGAATCTTTGGCTATCTTATGTATATTCCCTGACCAGTCTTCAACACCAGAGTGTGTCAGGAGGCGAGGTATTCTGAATAGCGGTATACCACGTCGGTTGCAGCGGCATGCAGACCATAGGACCTCACGCACTGATTGGATAGAATATCGGCGAATCAGGATGGAGCATCTATTGCTCGGCGCTTGCCGCCCACTCGTGACGATTCTGGTAATAACCTTTTGTGATCACCCCATCACTGCTGTTGTAATAATTCTTCATTTTCGCCACTACAAGGCTGCCTCAACGTACCGGATCTTTTTACATACCATCTTGCGTGGAACAAGAGGCCAAAAACCGACCTACCTAATTCTTACTTATGGCCTGTTTGAACAAAGCTTGGCAACCAGGTTTTTTTTTACCGTTGAACCAACAAACACCCGGCGGGGACATAGTAAGAAAATTTTCAAGCTCAGAGCACACACATTCATTAGACAAAATTTTTTCTCATTTCGGGTAGTAGGTGCGTNCGGTTGTTCACGCTCTTTCTAGAACCCAGTCTAAAGCACTATTGGACACTTATTTATGCGAATCCTCGCGCTGGCAAGCATACTGCTCGCGCTGAGCACATGAAGAGCAGTGCTACACCCTTTTTCACTTGTGCCTTTCAGGTGAACGACAGCCACTGACCGACAAGAGCAAAGCCGTCCCGGGAAACTTGGGCAATAGCCTCGATTCTGTGTATCAATCCGTGAATCCGTGACACGTGCTGGACAACCGTCTACGTGACAAAATCTTGACTGTGTTTTCGTTAGCTTTCTAGCCACACCAGGCTATAGTACACCGTGGGCGATTTTCTTCAAAAGGAGGGCCAGTATGGTATACAGCTTCCCTAATTTTTGTAGACCGAAATGTGAGTATTGGCGACGTGCAACCTTGCTTATTGGGCTTCTGGTCACTGCTTCACGGATTGATTCACAGTTTCGAGGCTTTCGCCCAATTTTCCCGGGTTAGTTTTCTTCTTGTCGTTCTGCAGCTGCCGTCCACTTGAAAGGCTTAAGCGGCAGAAGGGTGTAGCATAGCTCTTTAGGTTTTCATCGTGGGGTAGTAAGCTTGCCGGCACGGGGTACTATATGAAGCATGGACAAGCGTCGGAGGAAGGTTACTCCAGGCAGTAACTACAAGAAGGGAGTGAGCTTTGTCTGATAAATTTTTTTACCATGTCCTCACTGTGTTAACTGGATCAGGGGTGAAAAACCTGTTGGCCAAACCTTGTAAGTATTAGGTTTCCTTGGACTCGATGATACTCCAGGGGAAAGAAGCCAACGCGGCGAGACGCGTTTTATAGTCCACGGATTTGAGACCAGCAACCACTTTCGTAGAATCCTGTTGGACACGCTCGATGAGTTTTACATCCCTGCGTCCTGAGTAGACAACTTGGTTGATATATTCGAGAAGCGGCCTGACGTAGGCCCCATAGGGTACTTATAAGTCCATGCGAGTAATACGGGGGAATCATCCGTAGAACGGCGAATGACTTTTGAGCCAATTTCTCATGATGCAGTGAGAAGGGCATTTTGAAGAGAGCCAGATACCCAAATGCCTTGTAGCATCCATCCTTCTGATGTTTTCTGGTCCATTATCACCATGCACGACAAAGGAGTTCGCCGAATCCTCTCCGAATGACATATGGACCAACTTTTCGTCCTTCAAAGCAAGGTGCCTGTCCAACGACCACTGCCTTGCGGGATCTGCATCCGTCCCAAGGGAACTGGCATTTGAACTCCAGGATTTGAATTTGTTTGCAAAAAAAGTCCACATGAACTTAAAAAGACGTCTGGTAAGTCGTTGACTTATATCCGAAATAGCAGTAGTCTCAAACGGAGCCTTCAGGAACTCCAATGGAGACCTGCACCGGAGAACAGTAGGCCGAGCCTCATTTCGTTTCCAGCATTCTTCGCATCTTCCATCCCTTCGATATTTCGGGTCCATCAAGCTTCTCGGTCTGCGCGGCCACTCAGTTTCACCTGGCGCCGGGTGGAGTTGGCGTGGCGACCAGGTGAAGTCTGTCGCCGGGTCTCCAGCAAAGACACGGTCCTATCAGATATCCAATGCTTGCATGAGGTTGGCCGGGTTGTACCGCAAGCAGACGCTTCTGCCTTGAGAAGCGCCTTGGATATTTTTTCCCANTCAGCAACCTTGTGAGTAGTTTCCTTTATGAAAGATGAAGTTTATTATGGAACTTTCAGAACTGCTTTGCAGTGTTTGTTTACAATTGTGTACTATTCAGTGGATATCCACGAAAGTTCGAGATGTATGCGAATGTTCAGTGTTAAAAAACTGGGTGCGTTTGAGACGTTTGCTTTCTTGTCCAGTGGCTTGTTACTACTTTGTTGGTGTCCGCCAATGAACGAATATGTAGCGAAGGATTTCCCTTCTTTCAGTGCTATCTTCAAGGTTCAGCAAATCAATCTTTCGACACTATAAATTTTCCGGTGTAGTTTCCCCATCAAAATCCATTGTTTTTGGGACGATCTCTGCAACAGGGTCACCTTTGAAGGCTACTACTGAACTGCCACTTCTTGTGGGGTGTTAAGCCATTAAATTGTAGAATTTAAATGTGCTACTCAAAAAGCAGACGGAACCCTTTTGTGTCAAACCCATTTGTCCTGTTGTTATCGACAGACAGGGATCTTCTTGTTGGAAATGAATTTCCAAGTAAGTCCGCGACGCAGATTTTATTTTTAACTGTGGATTACTGTGAATTGTTTCGGCTGAACGGATTCACGATCCGTTTGCCCTGCTAGCATTCATGGAGACTGTTAAATTATTAAAATAACAGTTTTTCAAGGTATTTATTTCAAGCAGGAGTGCTTTAGAGTTGTGGGTGTCCTGTGCTAAACACCAAAAGGAGGCGTTAAATACCTTTTTAAAACAATTTATTATAAAAGAAAAGACTGCTTGACAGGATGAACCATTCCCATCTTCAGATGAAATACTGTTTTTTAAAAAAACGTGTTGGTGATCCACGAAGTTCTGCGTTGAAGTCGCCAACTGACCCATTTGTGTCAGGTGTGCCAAAATGAGAACTGCCATTTTCTGCAGTACAGAAATCCCAGATAATTTACTGGTCAGTTTTCCCTCCAGAACCTATGGATCTTGGTAAGCATTCGAGCTCATTCTACGCAGAGGCACTTACTGACTTTCGTTCGAAATGGCCCCAGATCCTCTTCACAAAGCATAAAACTTTAAAATTTCCCTTGATTAGAGGCGTTCGCCATGATGGTGTACGAGTTGTTCTTTTTACAAACAGTGGAT
>NW_008751663.1:2600292-2605682 GCF_000715545.1 Opisthorchis viverrini
TGTACCCATCTATTGTTTGTCACCATGTTTCCTCTAGGTGGGAGGATTACACACCATTGGGAGTTCCTGTGAAAGGGACTCGATTACTTCCCATCAGACTTCCAATACCACTCGTAAGTTTGCACTGTTGTTTCTTATCACAATTTTATCCTAGGATAAATCAAGGTACATTCCTCCTCATCAAAGGTGCTCGCTTTGGTTATCTGATCGACCGAATTCTACTCAATAGGTTTAGTTTTGATGATCTGTTTGCTCACGTCAGGAGGTATGGACAATCCATCTGTTGCGTCATTGATCTCACATTTACCAAGTACTACGACCCAAGGGTATATGCACGTACTTCGTTTCTCTTCAGCTGCACGGCTCTTTTTAGATTTTGCGTTCAACAGGAGTACGTTATCACAAGATTTACGTCGAGGGTCACCAAGTCCCGGATCCGAAACACGTTGATGAGTAAATATACCTTCAACTCTATCCGCGATCTTTATTTAGGTTTGTTAGGGTGGTCCAATCCGAACGTGAGAGGTCCTCAGGTCAGTCAATGTANTTGAATGGATATCCTCACACTACCATCAGTCAATGACTCGCTGGTCATCCACTATTAGCCAAACAGATAAGTACTGAAGCACTAGCCACAGGTCGCGTGCTCGAAACGATTTGCGCACTGCTAAAAATCCTCAACAAGGATGAAACAGCTGTACAGTGCTTCTGGGCTTTTCAGCATAAATTGGCTCCATTGGCTGGATTGTAAAATACCAAAATGGTTGATTCACCCAAACAAATCTTGGCGATTGCGAATTAAACCGAATCTTATAGTCACTGATCAATGGCTATCATGAAGCCGACCACCGCATCGGAAATCAGTCATAGATCTCACTTCAAAAACATTAACTCTAATTTGAAAGCCGTAGCCGAATCTTATCGACCGGCACAATTATAACAGGGAGAGAAACAACCAGAATACTTCAAGGGTAATAGATAAAGTGTTCTAAGAATGAAAGAAAGTCTCATTCGCCTAGAAATCGTGACTGAAAGTGTGCATTTGGCTCCTGCCTTACGTAGCCTGAAATATCGGCAGCCTTCTAGAGTGGCAGTTTTCTGGGATTTGGAAGCATTTTAGCTACCTCCGGACGCTAAAGGTAAAAAATTACAAACGTAATCTCCGGTGCTGATGAGCGATGTCCAAGAACGGAGTCCCGAAGTTGGAGACGTTACTGTGGTTAAGTATGAAATGCTCACAATTGACGGGGTTCTTTTTCTAGTAAACTACATGGTATTATTGACGCTATAAACTACTTTTTATCTTTAAATTCACTGTGTCCATTAACCAGTATGATCACTGCATCTGGCGCGAGCATGGTGGGGCAATAACGAGCATACTCGTGATAAAGAAGAGCTGGCCCGTGGATTAGTATACCATTCAGTGTTGTGGCCTCATATTTGGCGTCGCACGTAGGTATGAACCCAGAATTCGCGACAAATAGCCAAGGTAAACGACAGTGCATGTGGTTATTATGAACAGGGCAAATTGTTGGCCTTATTTCCAGGTGATATCGCTACGCTTCACGATCCAGTTAAGTAGCATCATACTTTTCAGTATATGTGTTTCATCGGAATGCTGGTAATTTACATGCAAGTATCTGAAAAGCTGCGTNGCCGCAAATCTGGAAATGGAAATCACCCACAGAGATCACTTTCGGTGTCGGTGCATCAAACTGCCCTCGATAGTTTTCCTGGATGCAAGGCAACCATCCCAATGACTGTGTCGTGCAGATGTTCGGCGAACAAGATAATCTGATTTGTTACGTCCAACGACTATAACGCATACAATCTATCGACCTGGATGAAATTTACTCTAGGTATCTTGTGGACACATTCTCCTATTTGAAGAATGGCAGTCGATTCAAGCAAATTATTGACTGGTTCGAGTGACGTGATCCGTACACGAACATATAACTGCTCCATACAAGACCTGGCCAATTAGCAGAAGTTTGCACCAATGATTTCGCGCTGCCCCATGGGCTGGTGTGATGAGCGTGTTGGCGGTTCAAGTTTGGGAACATCCCCGTCAGCACTTTTCTGCGCAGGAGACTACTGATTTTGTTGACAGTCATATACAGCATAAAAATATTATTGACTGAGATGAAAGCAAACTAAAGATGAAAGCAAACTAATGTTGCGAGTGCGAAAAGTGTTGTATATGTAGTTAAATTTGAAGAGAAATTTCCGACAAAAATGTCGAATTCCTGCCAAACTTCTATAAAGAGAAGTGGTGTGGTTGTTTCAGACCAGTTTCTCATTTGCACTGACAATCAGTCCTTTCTTAATTTATGCGTTGTGAGCAGTTAATTCGTTCTTTCTTTGGTTTGTGCAGAAATGCAGTTTGAATGCGCGCGCTCCCGGGCTCGCGCATGAAGCGCACGAATCGTATGCAACTCACCGGTTCGTCAGTGACCTTGAAAATCCACTCACTTAAACAATGGCTATGAGCAAATTGTCACAAAAATCTGCAATCTGATTGACCCAACTCCTATTAAAATTGAGAGAAACTCACCGAAAACTCCGTAGTTTCGGAGAAATTAATTTCGGTTAATGTTGAGGAGCGGCAAATTAATCGCCCTTTAATCTTGTCACAGAGGGTCTTGATCACATCGGCTACATGGGCTTTGGCGGCGCTCTAAACCGACGGGCGAGACAGTGATGAAAAAACAAATCGCTCGTACTTAGTCCACAGAAATATGAGGTGGACAAGTTAAACGACAATTCAGTAATACTTTGGATAGTCGTGAGAAATTTTCGTCCTAGTGTAACCGACCGACCGTTTGGCGGTACTAAAAAATTGACGCACACACACTATTGCTGTGGGAAAGCGAAAAAGACCGTCAGAGCTGCGTGTTCTCCACATAGGCTAGGCATTGAAAAATTTTGTATATCCTCAGAAAGCGGACCAGCACACCACACGACATTGGACAGTCGGTAAATTCTGAATTACTCTTGCTGAGGACCACCGCTTATAAGGATGTCGAAACCTTACCAAACATGATAAGGAAGATCGTTAGTTGTGGCTCGGCCGTTAAACAAATGTGCCACACGTCCGAAGTATATCGTCAAACCTACCTCCAGTGCACAAGCGCTCACCGCGGCATCTATAATGAAAGTCGGCTGGAGCGGCCTGTGACGTACTGCGTTCAGGCTAAGAGAGTGAAATTTAGCCCTTCTCACCATTCCTTGATGAATGCGTTTCCATTGCTTCCAACAGTTGCGGGGTTATTGCTAATCATGGAAGATCGCCGCCCAGTTTAACAAAGTAGGCTCGCAACGCCCACCTACCAGATAATCATGCATCAAGGTCGTGGCTGTGCAAACGGGCACCACCACACGGAGTCATCGTCGTTCCAACTGCGCACCGCGTGCTACGTTCACCCGGCCCGAGACGCCATAGAAGCTGGAAGGCCTGATTTTATGTTATGGTTTCTGGAATCTGATCATGAGGCTTTTGCTTGTCTCGTCCCAACAGGCTGCGGCCCTCGAATTGTGACTAACAACATTATCGTCTGGTTCACGACCCATGATGAATGACCGAGAGTGGTACAAAACGTGATAACGACAACTTAACAGCAAATATGTGCCCATCGATCTGTCGGGTTATTTGCGCTTTGTCGATTTGGCCCAAGGCGCTGAAACTGCTTCTTGTCGGCCACAGTGGCCAAGCAGTTTGGGATAGAAGGCGAAACAACGCTTGCAGAAGTGTTCACGGTAAATGGCTTAAGTTTAAGGACACACTGGACTGGCCATCGCTATATGGTTCTTGCGTGACGGACAACTTATCAATATCGGATGTGCCTGTAACACAGAAGCTTCAGTCAAGGATAATTTACTTCGAAAAAATTCAAAGCATTTTGCCGACATTCATTCCTTACCAATCCCTGGGAATAACGCCTGGTTTCGCAGCTTTCCTTAAACAATGCGAGATGTATACGGTTCGGGCCCAGTACCCTTTCGCTTTGGAAGAACTATATACTGCGTGGGCTTTCGTTGCTTGTGGTGGACAAGCATCAGCGTTCCATTCAGGCCAGTGTTCTTTCAGTGATGGTGAAACGCACAGTTTAAATGTTCTCTAGTGTGCAGCCTGTCACTCATAAAAATTGTGTGGATGCCTTACCGTCCCCTTTATCAGCAAGTTTTTCGATGCTTTTTGTTCTCAGTTGACTGAGGGGGCGAGTTACCTGAGACCGAGGACGGGTGAAGCATGTAAAGAAGTCCATCTCCATCTGTTAAACCTTCGCAATTTATCAGCGATTTGTGTTATTCCCTAGGCTTTTGACTACCCTCCGTTTGAGGAACATGCACGAGCCATTCTAGTCGCCGGCTGTCGGTGTACCTATTCAGACAGTAAAAAGCTTCGCCGATCTCTACTACATTATTTGTGGTGATCTGGCTACCCAAAAAGCTACTTCACCAGGAGTGTGGGGCAAAGAACTAAAAATGACAACGCCAGTTTGAGCACACAGTAATAGAGAGGTCAGATGGAACTGATTCGCTGGGTATTGTTCTCTTCGAAAAAGTTCGTCTTTGGCCCAGGTCCGCGAATAAACAATAATCCAGTCATGGTTGTCCAGAGGTCTCCTTCTGAACAGTTCCCACATACAATTGATTCCGAAGACAGTTTGAACCGTTTGATGCCAGAGTTAGCACATGAGACTCGCGAATGACCGCTGTGGGCAGGAGCAAAATCAGAAGAGAAAGTAGAAGCGTAACCACGTTTGTATTGCGTGAAATTGTACAATTGCTCGCTTTTGTGGTTTACGATATTCAACCGAAAAATGTTTATTGGCTCTATAATGAAAAAAGATACAAAACAATACATATTTGGACTAGTCGGGTGCCCTGGTAAGGTAGTCCTAAAGGCTGACAGCATGATATCTTTGACTACCTTATGTGTATTCCCTGACCAGTCTTCAACATCAGAGTGTGTCGGGAGGCGAGGTGTTCTGAATAGCGGTATACCACGTCGGTTGGTCGGAGGTTCTGCGAACGGCATATAGACCACAGGACCTCACGCACTGATTGGATAGAATATCGGCAAATCAGGATGGAGCATCTATTGCTCGGCGCTTGCCGCCCACTCGTGACGACTCTGGTATAGCCGTTTGTGATGACCCGATCACTGCTGTTGTAATAATTCTTCTTTTTCGCCATTACAAGGCTACTTCAACCTACCGGATCTTTTTACGTACCATCTGGCCAAAAACCGACCTACCTAATTCTTACTTATGTCCTGTTTGGACAAAGCTTGGCAACCAGGTTTTTACCGTTGAACCAGCAAACAGCCGGCGGGGACATAGTAAGAAAGTTTTCAAGCTCAGAGCACACACATTCATTAGACAAAA
>NW_008751663.1:2609953-2613634 GCF_000715545.1 Opisthorchis viverrini
AGTATCTCCATGTTTATGGAAGCAGTAATAGTGCTTTCCTCGAGCAATGAGGGATTAGAAGACTTTGGTCCCAAAAACCTCTACTACGATCGCTCAACAGTTAGTCATGTTCATGGGTTCATTATCCAATACGATCGAAGTACTTTTAGGAAGTGAGAGTTCGATACTACTAGAAAAATACATGCTCTTCACAGTTAAATCCGTGTCTTTGTTCTTCTGCCCTAGAGTTACGTGAAATCCTCATCACCGTGTGGACCAGACCCTGTTCTTCATTCTCACCAATCATTTTAACACGGACGGCGGTGAATATCAGTAGAACAAGATGGGTGCGTCTTTGCCTATTTGGACCCTGAGACGCGGAGACGTTGCTAGATAAAGATTGAGACAGGTCTTGAATGGGGACTGTTCTTGTTACTAAGCAATTAGTCGTTTTGTCTAGTGGAGTCCCGCCGGCTGACCAAGGAGGACTACGAGTTCTTGACTCTGATTGTTCAGCTGTAACACCCTTCCGGTGCACCCCAAGGAACCACTAGGCTGAGGTACTGTCACGTTGCCCAAGCCTAAACTGGAGCGATTGAGATGCAAGGACGGGTTCGAATCACGAACTTTCCTTTTAGGAAGTTCTTACGTTGTCCACTGGGCTCCATAAGTTGCGCTGACTTGGTCACGTGCTCCGTATGTCAACTGACCAAATACCTCGAAGGGGGCAAGATGGTTTAGTGGTCGGAGCGCGAATTCATTGACCAGAAGGTCCGTGGTTCGAGTCCGGCCTCTGGGTCTCGACGTCCCCGTCTAGGCTTGGGCAATCTGGCAGTATCCAAGCTCTCGTACTTCCTTCGGGTGGTATGGCAGCTAGGAACCGAAAGGGTTTTACGGCTGAACGATTACTACGATATATATAAACAACACACACTTATCGTCTTCTAAAGAGACCAACAGAATTAGCCGCATGGTTAATGGAATACAGTTAGTTCACCCACTCCTGCATCTACGNGAATTGAACAAACGCCATAACCCGCTGATATACAACATTGACAACGGATGTAATGGACGTAACACTTGGATGCCCGAGGTAACGGGTCTAGGGACTAGCTCAGGTTGTCCATCTCGACTTTCCCGTTTGAAACACAAGGCATGGCAATTTTTGTGGTTAGCAACCTTGGTGTATGCGGTGAAAAACGGTGTTTAGGCTGTTTCTTGCTCTCGTGAAAATTTCATGTTTAGTTTACGAACGTTTGACATTTGGAATCGTCTCCCGTTTTCTTTGTCCGGAATAATGGTGCTCTTTGACCATAATATATACGTATATACATCGTTATGTAACTATCACCTTGTCTTCATGATCCGATGATGATCCTTCAGTCCACGCTGACCTGAACTCGCTTCCTTATGGTCTATTTACGCCGTAAAAGTTAACCGTCGGCAACCCGGCAAAGAGCAGTAGATACTTTATCGCGAGGCGATTTTGGGTTAAAGCCGTATCGTTCACTCTGAGGGGAGGAGGAAAACAGTAAGGTGTTTTTGCAAACGACAAGTATCTCCATGTTTATGGAGGCAGTAATAGCGCCCTCCTCGAGGAATGAGGGATTAGAAGACTTCGGTCCCAAAAACCTCTACTACGATCGCTCAACAGTTAGTCATGTTCATGGGTTCATTATCCAATATGATCGAAGTACTTTTGGGAAGTGGGAGTTCGATACTACTAGAAAAGTACATGCTCTTCACAGTTAAATCTTCTGCCCTAGAGTTACGTGAAATCCCCATCACCATGTGGACCAGACCCTGTTCTTCATTTTCACCAATCATTTTAACAAAGATGGCGGTGACTATCAGTAGAACAAGATGGGTGCGTCTTCGCCTGTTTGGACCTTGAGACGCGGAGACGTTGCTAGATGAAGATTATGAGACAGGCTTGAATGGGGGACTGTTCTTGTTAGTAACCAATTAGTCGTTTTGTCTAGTGGAGTCCCACCGGCTGACCAAGGGGGACTACGAGTTCTTCACTAATTGTTCAGCTGTAACACCCTTCCGGTGCACAGCTGCCATGCCACCCCAAGGAACCACTAGGCTGAGGTACTGTCACGTTGCCCAAGCCTAAACTGGAGCGATTGAGATGCAAGGGCGGGTTCGAATCATGGACTTTCCGGTTAGTAAGTTCGTACGTTGTCCACTGGGCTCCATAAGTTGCGCTGACTTGGTCACGTGCTCCGTATGCCAATTGACCAAATACCTCGAAGGGGGCGAGATGGTTTAGTGTTTGGAGCGCAAATTTATTGACCAGAAGGTCCGTGGTTCGAGTCCGGCCTCTGGGTCTCGACTTCTAGGCTTGGGCAATCTGGCAGTATCCAAGCTCTCGTAGTTCCTTCGGGTGGTATGGCAACTAGGCACCGAAAGGGTTTTACAGCTGAGCGATTACTACGATATAATCAACACACACTTATCGTCTTCTAAAGAGACCAACAGAATTAGCCGCATGGTTAATGGAATACAGTTAGTTCACCCACTCCTGCATCTACGGTGTACTAATGAATAGTCTTTGCGGTGGCAATGTCCCATTGGGTTACCAATGGCTTGAATTTGGTTTTGTCCAAGCCGCCTGTATCTTTTTAGATATTCACAAGCGTCCATTGGTTCGATCGGGAAATTCATCTCGGTTCTAGCCATTCGTGCATATATATTTATGTACACTGCAGAACACTGATGTTGCAGTATTGCTGCTATTGACGAGCACCAGGCTCCCAGTGCTTTGGAAACGACAGACCTTTCGTCGTATTGCAGACGAGGCTCTCAAAGGCTGTGTTGAATTTTTGTTCTCTTTCAGCTCAGTGCGCTGACTCACCCACGGGGCTGCAAACCATTGCTGGGCTATTCAGTAGGGAAATTAAGCAGTGCAGTTAAGCTGTTGCGGGGTCATCAAATGCCTCGATATCCTCCAGACAGGTGAGTGAATATCATGTCCTTTCTCACCCTACTAGACTATAGCATTGACTCAACGTTTTGGTTCTGTTTCATCAGAGACTTTGAATAAAGCCTCAGAGCGAACTAGCTTCCTCACTAGCTTTCTCTGTTCACTTTCCGTTTACGAAACTGTTTGTCGCTCGATACTCCCAGAACAAAGGGTGCTTTCCAGAAAACTAGGACCTATGCGGTAACTTCCAAAGTTTCCCTCGTTTCTCACATACAAGCCTTTTTTTCTGTAAAGATGGCACCTGAATGTCGCTTTTATGTCGCCCTGTACTGCGATACATATAGAGAGGCGTCTTGAATACTCTATGTTGATAGTGTCCAATACGATTATAGACATATTGAATAAGAATATCATGGTGTATCCCTGCCAACAGGCTTCTGAGATCCGGGGACGATAGAACCTCAAAATAGGTCTACCACGTGTTGTGGTTGTTTGTTCGGTTTTCATGCAACATTATGTTTTCGGTTGTACCCATCCATTGTTTGTCACCATGTTTCCTCTAGGTGGGAGGATTACACACCATTGGGAGTTCCTGTGAAAGGGACTCGATTACTTCCCATCAGACTTCCAATACCACTCGTAAGTTTGCACTGTTGTTTCTTATCACAATTTTATCCTAGGATAAATCAAGGTACATTCCTCCTCATCAAAGGTGCTCGCTTTGGTTATCTGATCGACCGAATTCTACTCAATAGGTTTAGTTTTGATGATCT
>NW_008751663.1:2613882-2616220 GCF_000715545.1 Opisthorchis viverrini
TTGAATTCGCGCGTGGTCATCCACTTGAACGTCAGAACTACATTGACCACCTACTGTCGCTACGTCCAACTCGGTCATCAGAATTCGACTAACATTCCAGTGGAGTTTATCAAGATGATGCATGTACAGTTGTATGCCTGCCAAATTCATGGCTTATTTGTGAATATGTTTTAGTTCTCTCTGACTACCAAATCATTTGTGGTAGTCCTGTATGGGGAAATTGCACTCACAGTTTTGCCCTCTAGTATAAACCCTAAAGAAATCATTTACACTCATAACGAGTATTTGGATTGTTAGGGTCCTAAATTGTGACACAATTGGTTCGTCAGGGAGCAAACGACTAAAATACATGGATTTGGTGTAATGTGTATCGGAAGGAGACAAATAAGGTGGTGATTCGAAGTACTAGCTGGACCAACAAAGTGCCATAGTCCAAGTTATTGCGGTAATAGCTAGAATGGAAGGGAGAATGGTCTTGGAGGATATAAACTAAATAGAAATGTTCACTTGTGATAAGAGTGCAGTGGTCAATGGACTAGCACTATTTTCAAAACTCATCTCAAAATTCGTTTGCCAGGAGGATAGACGGTGTCATTTCATACTTGTTCGACGACGACGTGGAAACATCAGAGCTCAAAGGTACTGCAACGGATTCGAATTAACCATGCAAAGTGTACCAGAAAAGTACATCTTTCTGAACGTCAGTTTCGGATCTGAGTCGATCCGAAACACCACTGACTGCATCTAAAATCGTCCGCTTGCCTGTGGATGATGATCCTTGGAGTTGCGTTCACTGACTTGAGTGTGAATCTGACATGAACTTCAAAAACCTCTATGTTCCGTACATATAATCAAGCCCACTTTGCGCCTTAGAATGTGACTGGCAGCACATGTTGCAAAAACGCGAATTAAGCCCAAAAACATTCTTGTCACCGTGCTCTTCATCATCGATTATTCTCTGGCCACCTAGTTTTAGCTCTCTTTTTCAGCATTTTTTTGAAGGGGAGATATAACAATATGGAGCGAATCTACTGGTCTAGACTTCCGGTTTTGTAGGTTGTAGGTTCGTTATTAATACCAGAGGAACATCCACGATACCAACACCGAATTTTCTAGCAGTGCAAGCCCGTAATTGTAATGGCAATATTTGAATAAACTATTTCTGAACCACAGTGCAACTACCCGATCCAGAGAAAACACGAATTAAGATATACGTGGAGATCTGTAGGGCCATCCTACACGGCATACGTTTCTGGGATTGGTTGTTGCTGTGTTTTCGCGCGCTTGGCAGCTTGAATGCAAACGTTTCATTTCCAGTCGAGGTGACACCGTCAATCAGTCCACTGTCCTCGAAGAACTGCCGTAGTTCAACAGTATCGTCCTACACGGCGTTTCTGGGATTGGTTGTTGCTGTGTTTTCGCGAGCTTGGCAGTTTGAATGCAAACGTTTCATTTCCAGTCGAGGTGACTGACACATGAAAGCATGATTGCCCTGGATAGCCCTGTAGAGCGTTACCTTTAATATTATTGACTCTTCTCATCCTGGCTTCACATCCAGTCCGACTTTAGAACCTTCGAAACAAGCATACAAGTTTTTTATTGACAAGAAAGAAATATCGAACCGATGCGTTTTGCGGTGTGTTGAATTACTTCTCAGCTCACTTGGTTGAAGCCAACTTTGATGAGCCCAGTGAGTTGTGCGTAGACGCACTGAAGTCGCTCGTTCAGGTCGTTCATTGATTCGCAGTCGAGGTTCGGGGTGTAATGCAGACTTGACACACCAAGATAGTTTGTACCTGAAAAACAAGGTACATTATGCCCAAAGCCTGTATGACAATGATATTAGCTGTCGTAAAAGCTTCAAGTGAGACACATTTATTCCGTCTTGGAACTTGTCACTGTATGTATAAACAACCAGATCACGGTGAAAAACCTGTGCGAAGTTGAGGTTTGTCGTGAAAACGGTGTAAGCGTCACTCTGTGGAGAGGAAAATTTGCATTAAAGCCAAATTTTAAACACAAACCAGCAGTAGCTTCAATTGCAGAATGGACTACAAAGCGGAAGATCTGTTTTTCGGTCAATCTATTCAGGCGATTTCTCCTCAGAAGGCAACTCTTTAAATAGCGTGACAGTCAGTGATTGACATTTTCGTCAGAGTTGGATTTGACAGCCATGGCGGAATAGGGAAAGTTATACAAATAGAGCACGTGAGTAGTCTACGGTCTGGTGTGTAAGCCTCCTCCCGCATCTGATGGAAGGTGAGGGTTACTATGGAGGTTATTCAGGGGCTTTGCAGTGTTCGTCCATTATTTTGTAATATTCGAAGAATGTTCCAGA
>NW_008751663.1:2616996-2618057 GCF_000715545.1 Opisthorchis viverrini
TCTATGTTCCGTACATATAATCAAGCCCACTTTGCGCCTCAGAATGTGACTGGCAGCACATGTTGCAAAAACTGCGAATTAGGCCCAAAAACATTTTTGTCACCGTGCTCTTCGTCATCGGTTATTCTCTGGCCACCTAGTTTTAGCTCTCTTTTTCAGCATTTTTTGAAGGGGAGATATAACAATATGGAGCGATCTACTGGTTCTAGACTTCCGGTTTTGTGGATTGTAGGTTCGTTATTAATACCAGAGGAACATCCACGATACCAACACCGAATTTTCTAGCAGTGCAAGCCCGTAATTGTAATGGCAATATTTGAATAAACTATTTCTGAACCACAGTGCAACTACCCGATCCAGAGAAAACACGAATTAAGATATACGTGGAGATCTGTAGGGCCATCCTACACGGCATACGTTTCTGGGATTGGTTGTTGCTGTGTTTTCGCGAGCTTGGCAGTTTGAATGCAAACGTTTCATTTCCAGTCGAGGTGACACCGTCAGTACGGAATCGACAAATTCGTATAACTATTCCTCAATGCATCCGTTGAAAATTTGGCATCGAATTTACCTTTCGGTAAGTAAGCCATCAGATCTTGCGGATATGTGTTTCGCTCCTTTATCCGGTAGTTATATTCACAGCTGATAGTTTATTAGGTCACCTCGTGAACTACAGCAAAGCGATAGTGAATAAATTTAAGGTTTTTGGTGATAGAAAAACACTATTCAACAGCACCAGTGTTCTCTTCAATGATGATGAGAGTTATTAATTCGGAGTGAATTACCGTGTCAACTTCTAATCGATAATAAAGCAGTCAATAAAAACTTGTAGAATGCAGTTTTATCAAAAGACCGTAAATCTACCTTTTGCTAATGTCTAGGTGAATAAGTAATTCATTCGGGTTTTCTTTCAATTTCGATCAATGCCCATGAAAGCATCGATTGCCCTGGATAGCCCTGTAGAGCGTTACCTTTAATATTATTGACTCTTCTCATCCTGGCTTCACATCCAGTCCGACTTCAGAACCTTCGAAACAAGCATACAAGTTTTTTATTGACAA
>NW_008751663.1:2622272-2627081 GCF_000715545.1 Opisthorchis viverrini
GCGACACAGCATGTTTTTGGTGTCCCCTGTCTACTAACTGAATCGAAACCGAATTCTTCATGTGTCGTAGAAGACCAATTGGCACTCAGAATAGACTATTTTCAAACATTCACTTGGAGCTCTTTCTTTCTGAGCTGTTTTGTCGGGTGTATATACATTTACTTGACGAGGTCACATCGGTGTTCTAAATGTAGAATTATCCGACATCTTATTTGATAACAATTCATTGTTTCTGAGGTGTTCTCCTATCTGATTACTCACCGCAAGGCGCGCTGAAGCCCACCACTCCTGGACACCAAATCGCCCGCAGACTGTGCTTCAACAGGTTCCAGCGCTTGAGATTCTGCATCAACTTCATTCACGGTATTTAGATTACGTGCATTATTATAGCTCTTCACTTCTGTCGTGGCCCAAATTGACGTTGTTGCAAAATATTCTGCAAAGGATGTGCCATCTTGTTCACTCTCTGAAATGACTTTCTCGTTATATGGGGTGTTCTGACACTTGGCAACATTTTCCAGTGCTGTAACAGTACGGGATTGTGAATAAGGTCGTCTCATACTAAATAAAGTTGTGTATTCATGAACAAACGTGAATTAATTGACTCGAAGAACGGCGCATAACCTCGTTACGCAAGCCTCGTGGTAGAAGGTTAGGGTAACCTGTTTGTAGCTGATTGTATGTGATCGCCAACTGTGCGGTACTTAAGGGGAAAAACCTTGAGAATACAGCCTGAGATTGTTGAAGAACTCCCTGTGATTTTCACCCTGAGACAATATATCGACCGGAATTCTCAACATAGTATTGAAAAAACTTATTCCTGTGTTCGGCTTTAATCGCTGATATATCATAAATACATAATCGCTCGTCTGTAGTACCCTCTCAATGCCCAGCTACCATGCCACTAGAGGGGAACACGAAAGTTGAGATAATGGCAGGTTGCCCAAATCTATGAAGTATTCTACAATGTTGACAATCATTTCCTTGGAATATGGGCATAGAAAGCACTAGTGAGTATTAATGTTTGTCATTTGAAGCTAACACTTCGGCGTTGACATCTTGGGCTATCGAGATGTTGGCCACGAAAGCAAGTTTGTATCATTCAGGCACGAATGGCCGCCACACAACTAACTCAGAGCTTTTGGAGTATATCATTTTGGATCTGACTGCCACATCTGTCTAGTACCCTCCTCTTCCCTGAGAGAGTCGGAAAATCTAATGTGTTCTTTAAATGGACTCACAGTCTGAACACACAATATGGAAATTCTGTCAGCAGCTTTTTAGGCTTCTTATGACTCGGTTTTTGTGAGATGAGATCCTTTCGACCAATTCTACTTTTTGCCATAACCATCTAGTGTTGTTTAACTTTCCCGTAAGATCGCAGTAACTGGAAGTTTCACGTTGATTTTCTACTTTGGTAAATTTGACTATGTGAGAACAAACGTGTTTGGTAGGACCCTTAGGTGAATCATAGCTCCTTGAAAGTACGAAAGTTTAACATTCATTTTTAGGTTTCTCCTTCTAGTTCATCAAACTACCCACCCTCATAGTGATTGAAACGAAAGTCACCCAGACGTTTACACTACGACTCAGGAAGTTTTCTGTAGGGCTCATTTTCTCATAATCCGTGTAATAGTCTACAACCGGAAAACAAAACTCACCATACAGNCACCATGCAGGTACCATTTAGTGGCTATGAACATTCGATTCTCTACTTCTACTACGTCTTCTACTTCTCTACTTCTGGAGTGCAGCCAAGAAGCCAAATGTAATCCAGTCGTTCAATTCATAGTTGCGGTGGTTTGCACAAAGCACACGAGCTAGGCTGATTCCAAGTTTCCCAAGTCCACATAAGAACAGACAATAAATGGAGAGGTAGTTCCAACTGTGGGCCTTTTTGAACGAAGCTCATGCGTTTCTGGCTCAGTCTGTAAAATAGGCATTCCCTGGGGCTAGTCGTGATTTACACCTCAACCAAAACTATACGAGCCATGGCATAGTAAATGGTCATTACTGAGTTTATTCTCGTGGAGTGTGGATATCAGTCCAGGGTTTCATTCATCATCATCTCTGAGGTTGGACGTCGGTTACCATAAAGTCAGGAAGCAATGCTTACCGGGTAACAATGGATGGAAACGACAAGGTCGGTGACTACAGTAAACAGTCGAGGGGAAGATGCATGTACTTTATAGTAATACCGAAATACCTGGGTCTTATAATTGCGTCAGAGCAAGACGCGATGTGGTTTCATCATACCCATGTTACTCTAATAGTACTGTTTGTCAATGAGTGCTGTTTGGATTACTGGCAATTGTGGCCATTGTGAGCAATATTGTGCAGATTTTACGAATACCTACTGAGGGAACTATATCGATAATCACTTCGGAAGAGTGAAATGCTGAAATTATGCTGCCGGGCAAACCAGGTGCTTTATAAACCTTCTAGTACTTGCGTATCATTTGATGGGGTGAGTACCGGAATTGCCATGTGACTGAAGTCATCCTTCTTGACTTCGGGTTCATTCATGGCCTCCACGTGATATGACAATTGTAATGGTACGGGAATTTGTAACGGGGGGGGGGCGGAGCGGATAGCTTTATATATTCGAAGGAATCACTTCCGGACGTGGTGAAACCCAACTTTACTTTCGTGGAGAAAGTAAAATTATTCGTGAGGATTTCTGGAGATTCTAAGTCGGGGAACCAAAAAATCTTCCGCATGCAATGCTACTTTCAAAGTGACATTGGGTTAAACTTAGTTTCTTCCAATTGAAGAGGGCTCGTTTACGACAGAACGCTTCCTTTTCTACGTACGGTTTGTGCTATGGGAAACACTGAAGCCGATTATCAGGCAATCGGGTTGCCAAGCACTGTCGTAGTAGAGGAAGGTCCGATGCATTTTACAGGACACACGTATTTACAGAAAAAATAGCCGGACATTGTCTTTGCTGAAGTTTCCCGCTTCTCTCTATCCAGAGTGGCCCTTAAAATCACACAACAGGTAGCTCAGAAGCCCCTGAAAAGCAATGACAATAGTGCGTAGGTAAAAGTGTCCATAATGTGTCCATTACAAAATGCTATGGTTTGAGCTAAACTGCCCAAAAGGTCACTCAACCTTTAAGGCGAGCCAGTTACCTGCAGGCATCCACATCTGCATGTGTCAAAAATAAGCAAAAATATAATTCTTTAAAGATGATCGTTCAGGATTTCCCGTTACTCGCTCTGAAACCTATTTATACCACCTATTTCTGCAACAAGCTTAATATAACCAAGCTAAACATAAACTTACACTGTCAAATACACTATTCGCGCTTGAACAGCTGTCATCCCGTGTTTGTCGTGCGTCACACCTCACGGCCTCCTTTAAGTAGTGTTCGGCGGCAAGTGCGTCCACTATTTCGCATGGCCCAGCTGCATTTTCCATATTCACTATGATATCGAATGCCCTTTTAATTTGGAAATAAAAATGGATTTATATGTGCATTTTTATTTGCTTGCACTTCTTTGTTGGTTTCAAATGAATACAACACTTTTCATTGACGGTACAGATTGCTGAGTACTCCTCGAAAGTCAACAACCGTTTTTGCCATACTTGGAGATCACCAAGTAGGGGTAGAAGAACAGCATAAATGAGAGATCCAGAAGGATTCGTTTCAGTCTTCTGTCAAAACCAAATTAGTGTGCAATGTCTATCGAGATGTGAATAACAGGTAAGGACAATAAGTCAAGAATAGGAACGCAACACAGAAGTCACGTTATCAGAATATGGATCGGTCAGCCGAGGTTTTGGAGCCACGGTTGGCGTACGGATCACGGCCTATGTTCCGTTGCATCGATTCCACGAAGTCTGCATCGTTATGATCAGGCCAGAACGAATAAGCCATCTGGATAAGATGTCGCTGAATGCATAGCTCCGTTTTATGGTTGCGAATGGTGATAACCTCGGTTATATTCAACATCCGTGTTCTCGTCAGTCTTCAGATCGACCTGATGGATGACCTAGAAAGCGACACAGCATGTTTTTGGTGTCCCCTGTCTACTAACTGAATCGAAACCGAATTCTTCATGTGTCGTAGAAGACCAATTGGCACTCAGAATAGACTATTTTCAAACATTCACTTGGAGCTCTTTCTTTCTGAGCTGTTTTGTCGGGTGTATATACATTTACTTGACGAGGTCACATCGGTGTTCTAAATGTAGAATTATCCGACATCTTATTTGATAACAATTCATTGTTTCTGAGGTGTTCTCCTATCTGATTACTCACCGCAAGGCGCGCTGAAGCCCACCACTCCTGGACACCAAATCGCCCGCAGACTGTGCTTCAACAGGTTCCAGCGCTTGAGATTCTGCATCAACTTCATTCACGGTATTTAGATTACGTGCATTATTATAGCTCTTCACTTCTGTCGTGGCCCAAATTGACGTTGTTGCAAAATATTCTGCAAAGGATGTGTCATCTTGTTCACTCTCTGAAATGACTTTCTCGTTATATGGGGTGTTCTGACACTTGGCAACATTTTCCAGTGCTGTAAAAGTACGGGATTGTGAATAAGGTCGTCTCATACTAAATAAAGTTGTGTATTCATGAACAAACGTGAATTAATTGACCCGAAGAACGGCGCATAGCCTGGTTACGCAAGCCTCATGGTAGAAGGTTAGGGTAACCTGTTTGTAGCTGATTGTATGTGATCGCCAACTGCGCGGTACTTAAGGGGAAAAAACCTTGAGAATACAGCCTGAGACTGTTGAAGAACTCCCTGTGATCTTTACCCTGAGACAATATATCGACAGGAATTCTCAACTTAGT
>NW_008751663.1:2627848-2698032 GCF_000715545.1 Opisthorchis viverrini
GCTAGCACTAAGTCCCCCCCCATCCACCTTTATTCTTTTCTTTACAATAAGGCTTTCAAATAAGTCATGGCTGTACGGCAGTGAAGCATTGGTGTTGAGCACTGATGTCATGCTGTCGTTGATGATGATGATTATAATGGATACAAGTCGTTATTATTCTCTACAGGAACGGACGTCTTGCCTCCTTCTCAACATTGCTTGCATTGAGTTAATGCATAAAACTGGTGGTATATGGATTGTACTGTTGACTGCCTGCGCGAAACATTCGGATATATCACCAGTGATGATATCTAGAGAATTTCGGTCATTGTTCTTTTCGCTTTGGGCGTGGTTCCAGACACGGACCCCCCTTCGACTTTCACTTCCGCCAACTGATCTTGACCATTCATTCAACCATCTTAACGCACGCCAAAAGTGTTCACCATGTTTTTCCTGTGTTCCTATGGTATGACGGACTATCGCACTCCATCTCAGTAATGTGCACCCAGTCATCCCCGGATTCAAAACCACTGGCATTCGCGGACCCAGTGTTTCGTTTCTTGTCAAGATAGTTCTATCGGTTGAGATGAATAAGACAGTTCTTTTCGCCATTGGTGTTGACAAAGAATCAACAAGAATCGAAAGTTATCCCGTTCGTATTACTTGAGGATTTGGTGGTAAGAGAGCGGTGCATTCATCGACGACTCTGAGCTACACATATGCGAAAACGCAGACACACTTCCGCCTCTCGCGAATCCAATGTTGTATAACTGCGTGATGATACACTTTGTGACCCTGAGGTACACCTCAGGATAAACGGGAATTAAAAGTAGCCCCTAATTGCAGATTTTGAAGTCATCAGACCGTTCAGCGTGTGACTGTGCACTGACTCAATGGTCTGTGGCATGCATACTGAAAAATAACTAACTGAGCTAACAGCGCTACAATTAGTAAAGATGTATATTTCCAGTTCTCTCACCGAAAGCATTAACTCGGTTGGAAACTTCTTTTACTTCAGGCAATGAGTGACATTGTGACGCAAAAATAGCCGAATAGAACTCAAGGTGTCCTTTGAAAACTAAGGTGTTATCCCTTCAACGTCTGTCACGATTCTCCCTGTACTGTAAGCTTAAATGACAATTATTTAACTAAATGAACCGCTGAATGGGAACTGGGCACTCAGCTGTCTGATACGGACTTAAGACTAGACATTAAACATCAACGATTGCCTTCGCTTGAACTCAGGTGTTACTTACACGAGACGTGAACCAAATCCTGAAGAACACGCAGAACAACATGGATGTTGATAAATTATTCTATGAGGAAAACGCACAGTGGTGAATTTGTTGTTTAAATCAAGCACGGAATCATTGTGCGACCAAGAACTAAACACATTAATCAAGGACAAAATAAGTGATAGATCTCGTAGGATGAAAAAGTAAAAAATACTCCTAGGTGGCATTGAGCTAGAGCTTATCATAGTTATTCAACGATTTGTGTCGCCGCACCATCAGCGAAACATCTACTCCTGAATGCCATACGATCATAATTCGCTTGAGACTTCATTACAAGAAGTAGGATGAGAGGAAAAAAGAAAGGAACATGGGGCCTGAAAATGGGCCTATACAACCAAGACACTTATTCGGACAACCTGTGCAATGTCGCCACTGACACTGCACAAACGCAGCGTGGGTCAAGTGAACCTCACCCTTGGAGGTGATCCTTGCAGACAAAATTCCTCAATCAGTTTCCCCCGTTCCACCAAGTCAGAGTTTAACCACGTCCCTTTTTGAACCACTCTGAATTAGACGGGCATAGTTAGAAGGTAAGCATGTGCAGTAGTGCGGTGCAAATTGGTTATGTTATCTTCTGTGAGACACAAGCTCTGAAAGTCAGTCAACATTCGAGCTATTCAGGGATTTTCGACCCATGCTTTTGTTTTAAATGCCCCTTCGTTTTCCCTAGAACAACCCATACTAGTTTTAATTGGAGAGCAATAATGTTCTGAAATGGTAATTCAATTTGTCCTTTGTGCTGAACTGCTCAGAAGTGCCCAATCGTTCTCATGTGCACAATGAACCGGGTAATTATACTGAGTCGATATCATGCTATGTAACTTTTTCTCACCAAAGTTGTTGTATCTATCGGTGCCACAAATGAGTTTGGACACGAAAAAAAAAACAGAGTAACTCATTGACGCTACCCGAACGAATGACCTCAAAACCGTCCCACAGGGCACTCTTTTAACCTGTGGTTTTTCGATAGGTAGTTCCATAACGCCCATATTTTTTTCACTTTAATCCCGAGACGTTTCATATCCAATTCCTATGAGATGTAAATAACGCTTTGTCGAATATAACCAAATGTACAGCTCCAGCCTAATTTGATTCGTCTCTTTCGCTGGTTGTTAAAAAGCAAAGTGAACCTCAACACTGAAGAGGGTAACTTGGTAATTTATAATCGCGTACTTCCTTAGTTCATTGACTATAATGTATAGGTCTAGACTCTCGCTTTTCGATCAATGTTCAGACTTACAGTGCGCCATCGAGGCTGGGTCCCTTGGAGACCACACTTGACCGCATTTCGTTCCTTTTGTTCCGCTTGTCATTCCTTGACCAGCTTGCGAACGTCGTTTGTTTGTTGGCCGCCTTGCTCCGGAGGCATCTAGCTCCAAGGCAGTGGGAAGTAATTTACGTCCGCTTCTATGTTCCCAATACGGATGTGCATAATGACCGGCTGCTCGCAGCAATCGACCAGCTATCGGGCAACTTACTGGTCCAATTAAAAGCAGTGTGGGTGGACAGGAGGAAATGCGTGAAGTGATACTGGTCATATTGTGAGGAAATTTCTCCACCTTGTTTGGCTAAAGGAAAGGAAGAAAGAACACCGAGTAAGCATATGTGGATAGCACTCTGAATTTGTGCGTAAGTTTGAATCACTCAGACCAGGTACAGTTAAGGAAATCACACTCATGTCAAGCCAAGGAAGCGAACACTAGATCTGGAAGGTGTCTCCCACTCTTGGTTTTTCGATGGTTCCGTAGTGAACCAACAGTGGTTCTCTTTGTGTGGGACAATGGCCATTCATCAAAAGGCCACCACAACTGAATAAATTCTCTACACCGATGGTGGAAACATTGATTAGCGGATGAATGGTGCTATATCCTTCCTAAGTGTTAGTTAGCCATATTGTTGATCATGCGAACAATCATCTAAACAATTAAGTGGTCAAACCATTAACCGGAAGGTCGCAGATCCGTGACTCTCTCGAGTTTTGCGAGATGTTCACTGCTAATGATTCGAAATAAGAATGAAAGAGCTGCACAGTCTTCCTCGGTTTTCTGCATGGATTGGCCGTATTTACGGGGCGAAGTCTCCATTAAATTCCCACTTCTTCGCACATTACCAGGAATTATGAAACCTCATTAAGTTATTTGACTTACAACGCAAAAACTGTGGCAGCGGGAAACGTGTGCAGTACTAATGGTTTCCAACACACAGTTTTGGGTAGCTTGGAGAAGAACAAACATGGCAAGTCCAGAATAGATCAGTAGGTCTCAAGGCGACGAATAACTAAAGTACAACATAGTTTTTTGCTCTAGGAAATACGACAACCACCCATATAACTCCGGATTTAAGCATTCACTTGCCGGACACTCATTTAATTCACCATCAGGCAGAAGACAATGATATCTGGATTAATGTCTTGAGCTACTCCAAAAACAAATATTAAGAAGGTTTACTTAAGACAGTCAGGGGCGCCAGCACACTCCACTTAATTATCAAACCAGAGGGTTGGACTTAATGGTACAAGAGAAGCTCCCTCCTTTTCCCTCACAAACCGCATTCTTTTCAGTGCAATTTCTCCCAAGGTCTTTTCACTCACTGTTTTGAACGCCCTTTGCGCATGACTCCAGAGTTTCAACAAGAGGTCCCTTTGAAATTCGTTGAGCTTCAAACAGGACGTTTTACCAAGTGAAGCATTCTCGGTATGAGCTCGGAACCCAATTTGACAACAACCAGCACCTGATACTGACGCGTAATAGTGGGGATACTTAATCAGAAAATTTTGTGCTGCGCACTCTATACTTCACTGGGACCGCTAAGAAATCACAAAGTAAGATCTCGAGGGTCGTCCTAGATTTCTCATAATCTTCGTGGACAAAGGCTATTGAGAAGTTGGTTAGTTGGATTCAATGTATACTTGAGTGGTGTCAGTTTTGTTCTATTTCCGTTTTGTCTTAGTTGATTCTTATCCTCATGAGAGAAAAAATCAGCATATGTTTCTGTTGTAACCGGGCTTTTCAAAAATTCATCTAACCCAACATGACCGAAATCGGTGCAACGTTTACTTTGGGCAGAATGAGTCTTTCACAAATGTTCCATCATCAATCAAGTTGACACCGTTAAAATTCAATGAAACTGAGCGATGCTACTCGATCGGTGACGAAATTTCTGCAACAAAAAGAGTAGGCATTGTAAGAAAGTGCTCAACAACTACTGAGCGATCGAATTTTTGCATATTATTTTCAAACTCACTTGACAATTCCCAGGGACGCGGTGACGATTTCTGATTAGCAATAACAGCAGTAGCCACTTTAGGAGGAAATAGGAACCGGCAGGGCATACGTGTTCTTTAATAGATGTTGATTTTACTATTTCCCCAATAAACTTACCCAGAAACAGATACGAAAGTGTGAAACTGGTTCCGAATTCAAACTCACGGGCATCTGGAAACCAGAAGGGAGTAATGAATCGTTATGGAACGATGTACAGGGGTAAGGAGGGAGGGTGGGTAATGAATTCGCCACCTGGTTTATCAAGCCATACCCTCGTGCATGAACTATTTCTATAGAGATTCATTTGTGCTGTCCAGAGAGTTCTCGCTTCGTGTGGAAGCTCACAAATGGTGAATCATCCTTCTGAGTAAACGCACCACAGTAAACTGATCGGGTTAGTAACTGACAAACAACAAACAACAAACATTAAGGCTCCGATCATTCTATCTGGATATTGCGTAGGAGTAACGACGTCCCGTATCTGGGAAACTATGCCACTGTGAAGATTTGCCTTGCTATAAGCGTCAGGTGTGTAAAGTGTGATGGTAATGTTTTTCAAGTAAACAAAATCCAACCAGTCAGACAACTACATCTATAGGTTCGGAAGAGCATTCACCGATGAGAAAATTTTCGGTCTTGATGGCTGAGGCGGCCCAACGCCCCACCAGTACCACCTCGGTTTAAGTTACCAGAATTTAGAGTACAGTTTAGAGGTGCAAACTTTAGAGACTGGGAAATGAATCCGACAATAGTAGATAGAAAACGAGCGAAGCGTTCATCCGCCAATAGCAGTAAAATCGCGACTATTGCAAACAGCCCTCAAGTCACCGAACCCCGGCTTTACACGGTCAGCAATTACCTGGAGAAGTGATTGCACCGCAGTTACAAGTAAAGTTTCATCGAAAACTTATCGCGCTTAGTAGCGAGAACCCTGAATCAACATATCATCTGGTTCATATAGTTGAACGATTGAACGTAGTGGTCTTAGATAGACGGGATACATAGGGTTAGCGAATACACACTCATTTGCAAACTAATTTGGTTTTCCGAGAGACTCACCTGGAACCCCACTGAACCTCTCGTTTGTGATGTTTCCAGGATACATAGGGGTTAAATGCCTCCGTACCAAAACCATTCAATAGACCAACGCAAAATAGCTGACGATATGTCCTAACACAACGCGCCACTTTACTACTATTCTATATTCTCAGCACAGTGCAGAGTTCTCCACTGTTTTTGCCTTTTCCCGAGGAAACTAATATCCGCTTGGTCTTCGAAAGATATCAGAGATTCGTTGAAATAAATGGAACAACTGATAATAGAACAAACAAATTTGTATTGATTCCATCGCGGAACAACAGTCCGTTATGGGCTTTTATCAACCTTTGAAGTGTGTCGTGTAACAGTTAGTGCTTCAGTAGGTATATCTTGTAAAGTGAACTACTTTTAATTTCTGGTTATACTTGTTTCCTTTGGAGCGTAAACAAGCGAAGGGTATACGCAAGTAACTCAGGAGGTAACTAGAAAAGAGAGCCAGGGGCTTTCAGCAACTTTAGCAAGCTCCAATTCCAACTTTTGAACTACTGTGACCTGCCTTTTGCATCACTTCTTCGTTTCGATTCGGTATCACGTCATTTTAGCCCGAAAATAAAGTTGAAACGTTTTTTCCACAATAAACACCTTTTTATACATGTATAGGTGTGGAAGGTTTCAGGATTAGGTCTCCCGTATTTTAACTTGAGTTCTTGAGCGCGTACTGCTGCACCAGCCTCAATTCAGCACGAATATAAGGATGAAGCGAACATGAATGGAGACTTACATGACGGAATCCTATCAACCGCCAAGGTTACAGCATATTTCCATGGATCCAGTAGACATGGTTGTGGATTCTCAATGTTTCGAACCTGACCAACAGAGGTAATTTGCTTTATTGGGGTTGACTTACGTTGAACCTCCAGCAAAGTTGGTTGCTAACCAGATGGAGTTCCGGAACGCCGATAACACAGCAGTGCATGCCTAAATACAGGCGTTCCACGAGTTTGCCTTTGGGGCGGAAATAGTGAGAATCAATTCGTTGCTACACTCAGCATCTGAGAAGTGACTTGTTGGGATAAAGTGTAGTTAAAATACCCGTGGTCACAAAAAGTAATAAGTGAATTAATAAGGTAAGTGCAAAACGGACTACTTTTTTTAAACAATGCGGAAATACTTTCTAAACCATTTAATCTCCTTTACACACAAACTCTGATCTGTTCCAAAGTGCGACGAAAACATATTCAAATCAGCGTTTATTTCCGTGGGAAATCTTGTGAATGCAGAATTAATTGTTTTCATGCTTTATATGTTGTTCCAAACTCTGGCCATCAGCTTCGGATTCTGTAATCTTCTCGCAAGCTGGAGTACAGTTAAGTGGTTAGTCTCACCGATAATGGTAACTAGGAGGGTGGTAAGCAGTCCTATAATGGTAGACAATGGTTCTACTGGATTTTTCAGATGAGAACTCCATCAATTCTGCATACTTCTTTCGGGATTCTCTGATTTATAGTTGTTGGAAGGCTTGCCTGCCAGGTGATTGCAGGCCAAATCTTAAGTCATCGGTGATCAGAGAATAGGCCGTTTTAAAGGAACGCATTGTAGCCTATCGTTCAAAGTCCGGTCATGGGGGCTAGGCTATTGTATTCACCAAACCTGGATGACTGTCCGCTCTAGTAAAAGATTTTCTGTGCATCACAAGCGGGCATCCTCCAGCATGGACCAAAGTAATTTATTCCCAGTGTGAGTCATCATCTTTAGGAGTTTCACCAGTACTTAATGAGAAATTTGAGAGCATCAGATAAAATGAACTGGCGCAGTGTTCGTCTCTCTGTAAGAACGCAGAGCAAGGAAAGTGATCAATGTCGCCGACAGACTGCATTAATCTTCAGTGCTGGAATTCAGTTTAGTGAGGCCATACTTGGTTGCAGACCCTCAACTTTGGCCAGATTCCCCTGCTCAACATATCGGTTTACTTATTACAGATGACGTATGCTGGGCCTTTAGTAAACTTGGTCATAGACCACTTGTAGTTCGAAAACAGCGGACACAGCAGTGCATAACCAACTGCAAGACTCCCGCAAGTCTATCTATGGAAAAGGGGAGAGAATGTGTTCAATGTATGTGTAGGCGCCGCAAGAAAACGCATTCAAATTATTTCGGTATCCCTCTTCGGAGAAACCGTAACTTATTAAAGTGTTGGGTGTCACTGACTAGCTATTCTCATCTTTCCGTTGCTATTAGAACTCTTTTTAGTCGCTGATGAGTTCGTAAGTTGAAGTTGCAAAGCTGCCGTAGAAAGCCCGATCATGATCGAATAGCGTGAATTAAACAACACACTGTTTCCACTTTCACCTTCACCCTAATGCCCTAAAAATGATAATGCTGCCGGCTCAGATATGCTCTCTGACTGTCGGACTGGATGATTCAAATTGGTAACCGGTTGTCCTGTAGATGATGTGGTAAGAGGGCAAATAACTCTCATAATATCTTTTTGGTCAAGAGCACGAAAGTTCAGCGCTTAGAGTAAAGACGCTGAGCAGCACTTCGGCAGAGGTTATTTTCGATAAAATTTTCAGCTGTAACACCCTTTCGGTGCCTAACTGCCATGCCACCAGAAGGAAGTATGAGGGCTGGGATACTGCCAGGTTACCCAAGCCTGGACGGTTCAAATTTGTAATTTGTTGTAATGATTTTGTGCCTTCATATTTATATCTGAGATACACCGAAAAGAGTTCTTCGCTCAGATTACCCTATTACACCATATTTTGGAGGTGTTCACTTGAGATAGGAAGTGCTGAAGCCTTCAAAACTATCTATCTATCTATCTATCTATCTATCTATCTATCTATCTATCTATCTATCTATCTATCTATCTATCTATCTATCTATCTATCTATCTATCTATCTATCTATCTATCTATCTATCTATCTATCTATCTATCTATCTATCTATCTATCTATCTATCTATCTATCTATCTATCTATCTATCTATCTATCTATCTATCTATCTATCTATCTATCTATCTATCTATCTATCTATCTATCTATCTATCTATCTATCTATCTATCTATCTATCTATCTATCTATCTATCTATCTATCTATCTATCTATCTATCTATCTATCTATCTATCTATCTTCTATCCTATCTATCTATCTATCTATCTATCTATCTATCTATCTATCTATCTATCTATCTATCTATCTATCTATCTATCTATCTATTATCTATCTATCTATCTATCTATCCTCGCATGGTTGATTTTCCACCACCAAACATTTTCGTCGTCAATTTTTTGGTATTATTTTGAAAAAAGAGTGAAACTTAAATGTCGTTATGTTGGTGGAAAACAGGTTCAAACCTACCAGATGCCACACAAATGACTGATTGTCGAATCGTCCATGGGCTTTCACTGAATACCGTCGAAGTGCTTTTCGACGCTCTGGTTGGCGCAAGAAGCAGAAATTCAACCATATCTAAACAGATATAAAGCATTCCTTTTCAAGTGCACTGTCGAGTTTGATTTTGTGCACGTTAAGCTCGATGAGCCTCGATGGACTCAAATGGTATCAGTAGGCCAGTGAGGCTGCACTTTTACATAACACGGTGGATGAAACTAGTACCTCAACCATTATTACTACTGAGCCTAAAATTCCCAGGGCATCTTGTAGTTGGTCAGGATGTAGACATATCCTGTAACAGAGCCCGATACTATCAAAAGACCGACTAATTCGCGGATACCAGCATATATACGCCAGCATATATATACCAGCATATATACCAGAATTAGCCAGTAAAAATAAATAACACTGAGCATTACATTGATCCAAAAAAAGAATCACGTAACAAAAGTGTGATTGCCCCTTCCGGTTCTTGTCGGAAACTGATCCTTCCTAAGAATTGCAGTTTCGAACATTCTGGTCTCCTGTGGTGCAGCAGCTACCTCCTTCACAAGAATGGAACAGGTTGTTTTATTCAGAAGCAGAAGGTCTCTATTCGAGGGAGCTCGTTTTGGGAGAGCAGTAATCTATGTATTCAAAGAGACAAATCTGATTGAAAAGCACCGAAAGCTCAGGTAAAGAAATCACACGTATTTGTTTAGGTTGTCATGATCTGATTTACCAACGCCAGATCATACACACTGCCCTCCTTGGAGAGACCAGCAGACCCTTTGTCATAACAGTTTTTACTAGTGATATTTACTGTCGTGTTTTTTGTCTAGTAACATTTCGGACGAATCAAAAAATCTCGTCCTATGCTTAGTGAATCCCCCCCCCCCCGCGAAGATGCTCGGTTCCACTGTCGTAATTGTTTTCAACTGATGAGAATCGTTACCTGTGAAAGTTTTTACTACGTTCTCAGCAAGAAAGGCACACGTTCCTTCACTTAAGTAACAAGTTGTGGGGCCATGAGCATAAACGGTCACACTAGAAGCGCACAATAGAAACAGGCTTTTATGCAATTTGTAAAGATGACATCACAAAATGCTGGGACAAAAAACTTCAGCCATTGGTGGATGGGCACTCTGTCAACCCGTTTTAAATAATAATTTCTGGACAAAGTAACAGTGATGGAATCCGGGAGTAGCTTAGATTATTGTTGAAAAACAACTTACTGGTAAAGTATCTGCAATAAGTCGAAGTTTTTGAGGTTGGAAAAACTGTCCGATATACGAAATAACACCTGATGAGTTTTTTCAATGGCTCCGCATTTTAGTCCGTGTATTTTATGAGCCACTGAGCGACGTTGCATCGGTAGTGTTATGTAATCAAGTTATGAAAATGAATTCTTTTTCGTTCTCATTTGATGATGATGACTGATTGATGAACATTCACTTCAAAAAACATTCTGCGAAGACACTCGCTAACAAAAGACCCCGTCTTCCACTAAGTGGAAAAACTTATTGATTACAAGAGGGGACAGTCATATCGAATATCAGTTATCTCCTCAACCTCGTGTTTATGACGCAATACTGACCGTAACTACCGTTAAGAATAACCAAAGTGTTCTTATTACTGGAGTTTTGGCTCACGAACTCGTCTGTTTATCCAAACGGCCAAAGTGGTTCAATGGGAGGGGCCAACACTTATTGGCAACTCGGTACGCCACTTTTGTTAGGCAGCATGATCCGGATACAAAGTGTTTGTCTTCCTAAGAAAATACTTGTGTTCTTGGTCTGAATTATATCATGACAAACATGAAGATCATCAGTCTTCAGAAGATCACTGGATTGTACAAATGTCTACGAAAATCTTTAGTTGACCGTGGGAAGCTTCATCACTGACGCCTTAATTGCTTCTTTACCATGTCGCATTAGTGCAATGCAACATTTTCTAGTGTACCATTCGCGGATATGGATACACCGGTTCACACATTGAAGTCTCCGTGTCCTCATTTTCCTCCAATTTCTTTTACAGAAACGGCTTCTCCAAACAAATTACTTCTAAATAATTTCACAACGTTGGTGTTTGGCTCCAACTCTGCTCTCCGTAAAGGTGTTTAACAGCGCACCGCAGACCTGTATATTTTTCCTGACACATTGTTATTGGGACTCTCGTCCACCGTCCATTGTGTTTTTCTCAGGTAACTTTCATGGACTGAAGACGGCTTGCATCAATGACTTCCTAGTAGAACTTCGAAACCTGTGGCCAACAATCCTGGAATTGTAAGAAACTTAATTTTTTGCTTGTTGTAAAATACTGACTTTATTTACTTTATAACTGCCGACTGGAGTTTAAGCTAAATTTCCAACCCTTCATCTGTACCTGGATGTTCACTGGCTGAAACTGTTGACTGCTTATAAGCCAGTACGTGGTGAATTCCGGTTCAGTAGCCGCTTCGAGAATACTGAGGGGCAACGGCAAAAAATTATTCCAACAAGCATCGTATACTGAGGTTGAACTATATCTTTTAATTAGTTTATTGTGTTTCTCGTTGATTTTAAAATATTGCAGTTTTCCAGCCTCTCTAGTGAGCTGCCAAAATAAATAGGCCTGCTTAGACACGACGTAACAAAGACCGTGATGCTGCTCAATTTTGACAACCACGTGAATCGGACCTATGGTATCAACAAAGGACTAACTGAAGATCGGAGTCAGCACTAAATTGTGTGATTTAGGTATCTACTTTGCCAGCATTATGAAAAGTTAGAAGTACTGTAAGATAATGACCATGGACTGGGAGTGAGATGACCACATTGTTTGTTCTTTTGAACGCGTGAGCGAAGTTCGCTGAACCGGGGTGCACAGTCGTTAATAAGATTTTCGTACCAGAAGGCAGCACTCGTCCCTATATACTAGATGTATCATTCTGCTAAATCCCCTGGAGTCTTTGACAGTAAATTCTGGCTTACTGCAAAGTCATCGAAGCTCATTTCTGGATGCAGTGAAATTCAAAAATGGCCAGCACCAGCTAAGTTGTTTGCTCAAGATTTCCTCCCAGTTTCTTTTGGTTGTTGAGTACCTTTTTTTACACCCGATTTTACTTCTAGAAGGCCATCAAACTTCAGCGTTTGACTGACCTTGCTGAAACATACCATACTTATGTCCTATCCAAAATGACTGATGTCCCGCTGATGATAATCTGGTGATGAACAGCTTTCATCTAGATATTCTTGCCTTATAAATCTCCTCGGCCCCATGTATTATGCCTGTGCTATCATTTATTCTTATTGGCATATGCGGTTATAACTGCTTAAACATTGTGCAAAGTCTTTATACATGTGAAGCTTTGGTTAGTTATGTCAAGTAAAAGCCCAATGCCCTTAACGGAATGGACACCTGAGAGTTGTTTGACACAATTTTAAGGACGTTTTTATGGCAATTCGGGAGCACGTATTAGCTTGTTTGCATCACAAAAATGGTCTTCGATCCAAACTTGCCTGAATTACAGCGTTTTCTGACTTCTTCTGCAAGTTCTGATTGACAGTAGGCACATCTGACATGGAGGGGAATGTCAAATATGTCTGGGTAGTAAAACATACCTTTTGGCTTTGGCATTAGTGTTGTCGGGAAAAATCCGGAATTCGCTCGAACCCGGGCAACACACATCTTGGCAAGAATACACAAGTTTTTGGCTGACAGGAAACATGTCGGACATGGCGAAGATAGTCCCTGTAAAAACCGTCAGTTTTCCGGGCGTAAACTGAATACACTTGGAAAAGTCACTCCAGCTGAGACGTTTTTGCGACGAATTGTTCCACCTACTCAGTCAACGTGGGCATATCCGTAATGGCGATGTTAACACCAATGCAGTTAATATCGTCATCTTCGTTTACAATATTTTCTGCCACACCAAGAGCAAAAATAATCTGAAAAAAATAGAATTTAGACCAAGTGTTTTCCTTTACTACGGATAGTTAGACCCCTGATAGTAACTACAGCAATTTACTATCTCCGGAGTGCTCAGTCACACTAGCGCTTCCGCTTTTAATGAAACTCGTCAAGTGGGTGAGCATGAATGGGACAGGTAATTATTGGGATAGCAGTTGCGGCCGGCCAGTCTCAGACTACACCTGTCGGCCTATTTACACAGTTAGTGCATTTGTTTTTAGGTGGGACCGTCTGTCTGACCAGCAGCTGACGACCAATTCAGACTATTAGCTGATTACTGGTGAACATAAAGTAAAGCGAGGGTAAAAATAAGATGTTTTCAGAATACCCCACGGGATGATCCGATTTCTTGTTAGTTGATATGAAGACAACATTTAGGATAAATAGACCAGTAAATGTTTGATAGTATGACGTTTAAGAGATTCAACAACTATATCCTGAAAGTCAAACGACTAGTTTGAAATTCTAACCATTAGCACTTCTTGTGCGAACAATACCCCATTGTTTATTTCCTAGCTTATGTGAAGATATTTCAATTGACAATAAAACGTGGTTTTATAAAGACACGAAAATAAACCAACTGGTTGGATGTAAATAAAGAAAACTTCAGCCGAATGTTCCCGAAGCGGCCTCCTCAAATCACACATACCTACACCTCCAAATTTCCAAACTGAAACTCGCTGCGTTGTACTGGCTCCGTAACGAGCGCGGAACATTTTTATTTGTATCTGGTTCGTAATTTTTAGTCGCTCCATACACTGCTGTATTCCATTAATTTTGCTCTCTTCTCTTACCTAGCCTTTAAATTGCCCTGGGTATCGCTGAGTTAACAAACTTTCAAATATTATTAGGGTTTATCAACTGTAGCTCTTGAATTTCGATTAGACTTACATCACATCGCTTAATCCTTCTACTTCCGGGAACATCTATATATTCACGCCAAGAATATGTTCTATTTAAAAAAGCTTGGTGGTTAAAGCCAGATTTGCTAACCAAAAGGTCCGTGGTTTGAACTCAAAACTCTCAACTTAACTTTCCCTGTCTAAGCTTGGAAAACCTGGCAGTATCCCAGCCCTCGTGCTTCCTATAGGTGGTATGGCAGCTATGCACTAAAATGATGTCACAGTCGAGCGGTTTTTATGCAGTTTCTGAAACGGCAAAGACAATGTGCCAAGTGCAGGTGTCCAAAAGCTTAAAAGCCTGTGACAGCCGAATTATTTGTTAACACCAAACATTATCTGACTTCTGGAACCAGGGATGAGTTCAGGTCACATTCCCCCTTATTCCCGATCACAGCTCATATTCTAAAGACTATCAGTAACGCGATTCAATCGAGCCGGTAAACGCCTTTGACTGCGGCCACACAACAACGTGTCAGGATGATCATTCTACAAAATTTGTACCATTAATTATAGACAAATCACAGGGGACAGCTTTCTAGCCTGGAGTTTTCAAGACAATTTTTTGCGCAACCTTAGTCTGTGCCCCTGGGGCAGCTGACGTTCTTATCGGCGGCTGTCCCTTTAGAAGAACTTTTCAAATGCATTACAATATTGAGCAAAGTTTTCCTGATTGCCTCTAACGTTGAATGAAGGGATTACCCTCTTGCAATGGCCTGGGCAAGGACCTTGAGGAACCGACAAATTTCGAATATACTGAGTACACCTCTTCAAAACTTTTTTGCTTGACAGATGACCTCATTGCTGGTTGTCGGTTGTTGGTTGTCTAGGAAGCATTAATAATTCAGAAGGATTGCTGATGTCGTTGAGAGACCTGAAGTGGGGCACAGAGGGGTCTAAAGGAGCCTGCCGACGTCACTTTGGAATCGGGTTGGAAGCTATCGTCGGTGAAGTTATAACCGGATACCAATATTTGCTTGTATACTACTCTAATATGGATCGTAAAGTACAAAATTTGGAGTGACTGATCTTTGATCTAAGTCTTTTTTATTCCAAAATATCCTCTTGTACAATTCACAACTGAAGTGTCTGTCTGTGCTTAACTGTCATTCAAGAAAAATTCTTGCGTTTCGGCAGCTGTTTTGTTGGGCTATTTGTTAATATACATTGATTGGTAGTTCCCTCGGGCTCTGCGGAACACATCCATAAGCGTCGTTCTTAAAACAGTTTTCTTTTACTGTTGTGACAACCTTTCCGTCTCCGTTGATTCCTGGCAAACAGAATTGGCACTAGCCAGGTTTACAGTGCTCGTTCAACTGCCGAAACGTTTGTCTTATGTGCGAAACTAGACACTAACCATTGTGGTTTCGGGGTTCAAAGTTATTGAATAGATGGTTATCACCTTGAAAGACGGATTCTTGCTACTGCAGAATAATTAACCCACCATTTTCTCATATGCAAAGGAAATATGAGAAACCTTCCACCCCAGCATTTTGTTATGTGCAACATACTTTAAAAATGAATAAAATAAATAAAAATAAATAAATGAAAATAAATAAATATTTTTAAATACTTTTAAAATACTTTTAAAACTTGTATTGACTGCAAACAATGCTGATGGTCGCTGTTTTTTATTGTTTTGAGAGAATGTACAGGTTGGATGTGTAGATCTTTTGATCTTTAACCACGATCCAGAAAGAAACATGAATATGGCTCCTGGTAAGGTCAACAGTAAAAGAGAACGTCAATTCCAACCCAATCTGATACAATAACACAGTGCTTCTCGTGGTGGGCCCTGTGAAACTAATGGAATGAGTCCGGAAGAACTTCGTGTTCATGCCGCTGCTTCCCTACCGTGACTCTGTTTCGTTTCATACCGTTTGTTGTGCTGGCTAACTCTCCTGCATCATGAATATGCAATTCCAAAACTAGAGCCTTACACTTTCAGCGAAACGGTATGAATCCACGCCGCACTAAATGAGCATGACTATCCCGGCGTATGCGTCATCTATGACTGAAGTTTGTGGTGTTTTGCAAATCAATGTTACATTTTCCCCATTTTCTACTCGCTTCGTATAAACTTGAATTGCAATTTGTAAACACTGTACACGTATCATGACACTTTGTTTTATTGTACCAATAATTACATTAAAATCGAAAATGGTGAAATACACGATTTCTTGGCGCGACTTCCCTGTTTTTTGTTGCATCCGATTGAACTGATTGCTGTTTGCTGAAGTCGTGGGATTGGATTATTGTGTTTGTGTGTGAACTGTTGAACGTCACAATAACTCCTTGTGACAATTTTCAGCTGTGATGACTTCCTACAGTGGAATTTACTTCTAACACTCGAACTATCAGTGGAGAATATCCTTCTTACTCTGGATATATTCTTCGCCGCCGAATACGATTACTGCACGGCATTTCGTGTAGTGGGATTATTGGACCCCCAATTTAGTGAGTCTGTTCCATTCACTTGTTCATTTCTTATTGCCATTTGTTGTTTCTAATCTGATATTTTGATTGTATATTTTATTGAACACGCATACTTAGGTCCTTGTCCGCTACGAGCTGCTATCACAACCTCGCAAAGAGTTTTCCATTGTCTACTTCCATACAAACTGCACCCGCACAATAAATACCTTATTTATGACTGAAGTTACACACTGTCGCTTGATGGCGATTTAGGTAGCACCAACCTGTACCCGAAAGACTCGCATCGTGTACATGTGGAAACCGCGAAATTGATTGGAGATCACATAGTGGAAAACATTGTGCAATAACCACGACGAACATACAAAAACACCGCCACATTGCCCATACACCTACATAAGGTTAATTCTCTTTCGTTTTTATGGAGAATTTCACGAACTCCTCATAGTTCATTAAAACGAGAAATCGAAGGGTTTTGGAAATAGTACTTTTCAGTATCCATTATATATGTGCTGTTATAGTGGCTAAAATGAATATTGGTGTCTCCCTTAAAACGAAATTATAAACCTGATTTTGTAGCTGAAAATTGCACTTTGCCTGATTCCTTACCTCTCGTATGTCGTTTTCAAATTCGTGGAAACTTTTCAACACGGCCATTCCCATGGACACTGCTATTTAAAAATGCTGTTACTTGAATCTCACCATTTCTATGTAATATTTCGTGTACAGAAACATGTACATCAACGACACAGGTAGGAAGTTTCTGTGGTAATGTATGGAGAAAATAGAGGAGTACCTCGGTTCGAAACTGCTTTATCAGTGCTGATTTCATAGATTTAAGTTGTCCTGTCGAATCTATGTACTGGATGAGCATTCCGACACGCGAAATCTTATCCGACATTTAAAGAGGGCGCGTAGAGCATCAGCTATGTATGCTCTAACACCAATTCGTAACCATTGAGTTCACGGATTCGCAGATTGATGCACAGGATCGGGGCATTTGCCCAAGTTTCCCTGGTCAGTTTTGCTCTTGCCGGTCAGTGGCTGTGGTTCACCTGAAAGGCACAAGTGAAAAAAGGATGTAGCACTGCTCTTTATGTTTTCAGCACGGGGCTGTATGATTGCCAGCGCGAGGACTCACATAAATAAATGTCCAACAGTGCTTTAAGCTGGGCTCTAGAAGGAGCGTGGACGAATGTCGGAGGAAGGTCATTCTACGCAGCTACTACCCAAAATGAGAAAGAATTTGCCTGATGATTATGTGCGCTCTGAGCCTGAAAATCTTCTCACCATGTCCCCGCCGTGTGTTTGCTGGGTCAACGGTGAAAAACCTGTTTGCCAAGCCTTGTTCAAACAGGGCATAAGCAAGAACTAGGTCCTCTCAGAGGCGACGGTACTCCAGGGAAAAGGCGCATTCCAGGAGGGGTCTGACATTGGCCCCATAGAGTATTTGGAAGTCCATGCGAGTAAGTAGACAACTTAGTTGGCGTACTCCAGGAGCGGTCTGGCGTAGGCCCCATAGAGTATTTGGAAGTCCATGCGAGTAATACGGGTGAAGGTGCGTCGGATCATCCGTTGAATGGCGAATGAATTTTTGGGCCGTTTTCACATAGTGTAGTGAGAGGGACAAGTTTGAGGAGGTTCAAATGCCCGAATCCATTTTAGCATCCATCCGCATGATGTTTTCCGGTCCTTTCTCACCATGCATAACAAAGGCATTCGCTGAGTACCATATGGACGCACTTTTCATCATTCAGAGGAAGGTGCCAGTCCAACGACCACTGCTTTGCAGCGTATACATCCATTTGGAGGGCACTATCATTGGAACTCCGCCAAAAGTAGACATGGACTTGCAAGAATATCCGGAAGGTCGTTGACATAGATCAGAAAAAGGAATGGTCCCCCGGACAGAGCCTTGAGGAACTCCATTGGAGACCGGCGCTGGAGAAGAGTAGGTCGAGCCTATTCTCAATCGGAATGATCTGTATGATAGGAATGCCTTGATTCAGCGAAGGATTTTCCCTTGAATCCCCTAAGACTCTAGTTTGTGGAGCAGCGGGACGTGTGGGACCCTATCAAATGCTTTCGAGAAGTCGAAAAATATGGCATTCGATATGAGTCCCTCGTCCTTGGCTGTCCATAAACACAAGCATGTTTGTCACGCAAGAGCGGTTTGGGAGAAATCCGTGTTAAGCTAGAGATATCAGGCTGCCGGAAGTAAGGATGATCTAGGATAGGTCACTTCAGAATGCGTTCCATCACAATGCACGGCACGCTAGTGAGGCTTATAGGCCTGTAGCTGTCAGGCGATATTTGGTCACCAGTTTTGTTGAGTGGCGTGACAACCGCTTCCTTCCAAGCAGAGGGAAGTTTCAACTGATTTAATAGGGATACGGAAAATTGGACGCACACCGCAACTTTCTCTGAAATAGTGTTTTGAACAACGTTAACTCTAGCATAGCGTCTTAGCAGTTGGTGATATTTATTCTAGCCTTTAGGGCTTCCATGCGGCTGCGGACACCGCATCCTAGAAGCACACCCAAAATTCCTCTGAAACTGTGGCTCGAAAGAGAAAATTTTTAACATCATGTTTTAGCATCCGTTGATGATTATTCTGGCACCTTACGTCTCATCACTCGTCCGCAGTTTTATACGAAATTGTTCAAACTAACTGGGAGTCCACTGTGCGCACGGAATTCGTACTTTATTGGCCGCTGGTGGGTTGGAGAATTGTCTCTGTAAAAACGGTAGGAAATTTTATGAAAACGCTCGTTTCTTCGCGTATTTTCTTACACAATGGATTTGGGAATAATCTCAATACGACTTACACAATAATCACGCTCATTACGTCCTCGCAAACTCAAATTGGAGCGGGCATTCGTGACCTGGATATGAAAAATCATTTTACGGCTAGCGTCCTCTGAAGCAAAGGCATTCGTCACAGCTAGTATATTTTCATTTTTCATGATGGTCAGCATACGTTATATCTGGCATTAGGCAAGCTTCAATCTTCACTGATATACCGGGCCGCCAAGTGTCATTGGTTGAACTATCAGGTTTGGGGGCAGAACAAGCAGAGAGCACAATAAAATGGCCACTGCTTTCAAGTCCTTGCACAAATTAAACGGGCTGAAACGGTCTTCCGGCTAACAAGCCCGTCTGGGAAATAGAGAAATAGTGACCTACGTGCAAGCCATCAGACTGAGTATGATGGTCGTGGTACCGTCATCGCGACGCCGTACTTCGGTTCATGGACATCCCCGTACATGAATATCTTGGATGAGCCGTTTGTGGTTGCCACTGTATTAAGGATGTTCTTCGATCTATCGTGGATTCACATTGGTTCATTGCCACCATTCAAATGAGGCAGTAAGGCAGCAATCTCCACATTGGGGCTCACAATAGCAACAAGTGTGAGTGAGTGTGATGAGTTAGAATAACAAACAGTCAGAAGCCGTCACTATTCCTGACTACTTCAATGAGGCGATACTGCGCGATTTCGAGAACGGTAATTGACATTTACGTGCGGATAATAGGTGTGCGGTTGATTCGAACTGGTAAGGACATATGTGAATATGAAGGACGTGCATTGGCTAGATTGTGCGCACCCCAGGTAGCTTGGAAATTGCGGAGACATGAGATAGGAGATATCTGGTGTTATTGCCTGTTTATACGATTAGTTGACTTCAGGATCGAGCTGTTACGGCCTTGAGAAATGCGTGGAGCTTTGCAAAACCAGTTGCCTCTGAGGCGTCACATCACGTGTATTTGAGGAGTATCGTAGCATCTTTCCCTCTTTTATCAACGGAAACTTCGGTTCATAAAGTGATCGCTCAGTATGTATGCCATAACCAGGGCAAGCTCAAACCGGCATCATCTTCCATTGAAGAAGGTGGAGTATGAGGCTCATCATGCGGAAGGAGTATATTTTGTGGAGAGGGCATGCAGTTGAAATGAGAGCTGCCAGCCGTGTAGTCTTTTGCATCATCCTGGACAGGAGGTGCAGAAAGGGCGGACATTTTATGGAAATATATGGGAGCTCCAAAAGCTTCCGTACACAAAGTTGTGTCCGTCGAGATCGCCCTCTCTCCATTTCCACTTAACCTCGTGAACGACGAGATAATGAAACATATGGTACAAGGTATTCTGGACCCAGTTTTCAAATACCTCGCAAAAATCTCGTCGATATGGAGTATGCAGACGTCGTTCTCATCTTCAAAGGGGATGAAAAAGAAGAGGGTGTTTTTGGATGAACTGACCAAATTCATTCTGTCGATGGGTGTGCACGTTGTACCCACAAATTATCACGTTATCATAACGATGTTCATCCCCAACATGTGGTTGGCCTACCGTCAGGCATGACTATAAGATTAGTTGGAATAAAGCGTGCGTTGGTTTTTGGTTGCAGATAATGGAACAAGTGGGTGATAGGACAAGAGGATGGTGAAGAGAAGAAAGGGCATATTTGCGGGTGTGCTATCAAACTGGGCATAAAAGTGCCATGCCATCACTGCACCGAAATACTTCGGTTTCTGGACCGCCCTGTGACGGATGCCATTTTTGAGGTGATTGGGCTTGGATGTGCAATTCTGTGAGGAGGGGTGTATTTTTGGTTGGCCGAGGGAATCCTAAGAAGTAGAACAAAACTTGCATAAGATATCAGGTATTTTTTCGATCCCGTGGGAGAGATGATGTGGTACATCGTTTTATATGCATTCGAAGTGTTATTTTTTGATTATAGCCCATGAGGGTACTCCTTGTTGGTTGGGTTGCTAAAGTCGTTGAGCACGTGATGGTCACGAGTTTTGATGAGGATGATCGAGTTTTCCATTTTATTAAGTTGCATTGTATCGCCATCAGAGAGCGGAAATCGAGTGAAGTTGCGATTTCGTGCTCTAAACGAGCTGATTTGACACCCAGCACCCGTTCTCTCACTATATCTTGGTCACGGATGCATCATGGATGCTTGTTTTTGGCCCCGGGATCCCACGGCTCAAGTCTACATCACTTGGTCTTACGGCTTACAAGTACACACCCCTCTTTAGCTTTAACTTCGCTGCGCACAATAATAAATATGGTTGCCGAATCGAGCTATTGGTGTACAGAAGGCTCCGTCGTTATCGCCCATTGGGGTGGTGAGTTTTCTTTTATAACAGTGAGTCTCCTGGTTCAGCGCGGACATTGACCGGTAATCTTGGACAAAGAGAATTATTAGATACTAATTATTTGTTCAATTATGTGTTCTAAATGATGTCGTGGAAGATATGTACGAGTAGTAATTGATTATACATTTTTTTCACAAACCCTGTCGAGTAAAAAGCTGAGGGGTAGATTGACCACACATTATGTTTGTACAGGTGCAACCAATAAATAAAAAGATGGTTTGTTAAATGTGCTAATGTATTTTTTAGGTATGAGGTTGGCAAGCAGACGACGCGTGGATATGAAAGGTCGCCATTGGCCGCATGAATACTGCCCAGGTGTTCATCATGAGTAGCATAGATAAGTGATAACGCGTACAGTTACAAGTACGACAGATTCGGCTGGATTGAGTTACCGGTTAATCAACGCCGCACATGGACACAGACCCAGCAGGTACGATATGTAGCCAGGTAAGGCGACGTCGAGTACAGCAGTGAGTATGATAGGCCGTCAGATTAGGCTATCACGTATGGTTGAGGACTCATTTCGATCGGTTCCCATAGATACTGGCCTGGCGTCCACCAAAGCATTAATAATAATTTTTATTTCCAAATAGTGGGTAGCGTACCGTCAGGCATGATCATAGTGTTGCAGTCAGAGTACGAGCAAAGTTAAGGGGTATCGCGTATAGTTAAGGGTAAGGAAGATTCTCTTTGGCCACTGGATTACGTTACTGTGCATAGGTGCGGTCGCATTATCAGCGCTGCACATAGACGCGGGGCTAGCAGTTACGCGTAGGGTTACGAGTATAGGGGTCCATCACTCTTCAGTGGATCGGGCTGTCGCGCATAGATGCGGCCCCATAATCAGCCTAGCATATAGACATGGACCCAGCAGGTGATGGCAAACACCAATACGTAAACTGAGAAAACTGCCTTGTAGGTGGGTATTGCTGGACAAAGTTCTGAGTTGGTATGATGCAGCCCACGAGTGACCGTCCGAACTAACTCACGTCGTATAGCATACACACGAATTGAAAAGCCGTTGAACCAGGTTTCGAAACGCCTTTTCTAGCCTAGTAACTTGTCGAACCTTAGACACTGTGTAGAAACTGTCTGAAAGTGGATAATACCCATATGCGTCACTTCCACTGACGGGTATAAGGACCCACCATAGAACCCTGCACCCATGGTGGGTGGAACGGCCTGCTCACAGGTGGTTAGTGGAGCGCACCCCAAAAACCCGCAATGAGAATGAGCACTGTAGTCTTCTGATGAATGCTTGTTATCCATTGATATTGGAGCGCACCTTAAAGAACCGCAGACTGACCGATGATTGTCCTCTTGTGAAGTGACTTCTTCATCCTTAGTTACCGGAGCGCACCCTGTGTAACAGTAGTCTGGGCGGTTATCATCCTCTTCTGAGGTAATGGGAACAGCAAATGCATCATCCATCCAGGGGTTAAGAGACACAAGGAACTTCCGTTTATTCTCATGTCTCCGTCTAGTGAATTACCGTTTCCAATGCAAGTCCCCATCCTCCTCGTCGGACTCAGCAAAGCTCTTCTTCTTGAAAAACCAGGTTTATTATGATGCACAACCACAAGTTTCTAGGTGTGGAAGCATTCATGTGGTTTGACCTCAATCGTCGACTGGATCCTGAGGAACTACAGACCATCCGGCTAATACTTGAATGCAGGAGCCGACGCTTCACCACCAGGTTCTACGTTCGATTCAGTTGTGTGAAATATCTGTCAAACAGCAATGTCTTGTCTATTCGAGCACTGCACATGTTTGGGTGCAACTATCCAGGTGAGTCCTATTTTCGTTGCAAGATGTTCTAGATTTGTAAACCCGGTTCAACGAACAAGGGCATGCCCGCTGTTTGTGAGATGAGACCAAACGAATATCACACGTTGCGCATGATTACTCCGACACGCTACAACTGTGCAGCGGGTTTTCAACTTTTTTTATACACTGACGGAGCCTTTTCGAAAAACCAACAGAAGTATTTTTGTGTCAGCAAATTACTGTTGCCCGCTATCGTGAAATCCTCTTTGCAGCCATTGCGTCCCTTTGGTGAGAGACTGAGGCTGACGTGGAAATTTCTCTGCCAACTTGATTGAGAGCAGGAGCATCGAAGTTCGGTAATATAGACTGCGACAATTGGTTGTAGTGAGCACTGTTTGCTTTCATGGTCAGGTTGATGAGAGGTTTGGCTCGAGGGAGGTCATTAGGTAAGGCGCTAGCGAACGGACCGGAAGGTTCGAAACCACACTCAGCATTGTTTAGGCTTAGACAACCTGGCAGTATCCCAGCCCTCATGCCTCCTTCATCTGGCATAGCAGCTGGGCTGCAATGTCAAAATAAATATAGTGAATTAATGAACTACGAGGCAGTTAGAAAGGGAGTTTTCGGTTGTGGAACGAAAACTTTCATTGAAGAATATTTTCAAAACCAGAGACAGCTTTGGTTAGATCATGCAGTGAGTATGTCGAACCATAGTTTGCCGAAGAAAATGCTAATTACCGTGTCCAATTCAGAGTGGTAGAAGCGGAGTGATGGCCAACCCTTCACCTGTCAGAGGTGTATGAAGCAGGTAATGAAATGTTCTGGTGCTGTTGGTGCTACTCGCCTTCCAGAACGGAGATCGCGCAAACCCCACTGCGCAAGGTTAAGGGTGCTGTGGCTGCTAATAGATACCAATGGCGTTCTTGCTGCCTATTCCATCCAGGTTATCTGACCGAATGTCTGGGGGTGTAGGCATCTCGGAACGCTTGTACTAAGTTATCTCTATGACTTCCCCGTAGAATTTCCCTTTTTTCTTCACATTGAGGCTTTCAAATAAATCATGGTTGTATGGCAAAAGCGATAGCGAGTCTGGAAATAATGCTGACGTGAGCAAACAACTTATCCCGGTAGCAGTATATACATCTTGGTATTACTGCACCAACCCTTAAACACAGAGCGCGAACCCTGCAGACAAACAAAAAATTTTATCAGCGTGTTATTGTGTGCGCCGAATGACAAACACCGAGTAAGACGCTTAGGTCGTTACAAATAGCGGTGAACGTAAGTCCAGCCGGTAGAACCAACGCGTCCTAATCTTTAGTCACCAAATTACGTAAGGTTATCACACAAGGTGTTCACCATTTAGAAATCAGTAAGGGGTATTCAGTTAGGATAAGGTGCAGAAAGTTACTTTCGCTGAAGCAACATAATGTGCCTGGAATAGAATGCAGGACCCACAGGGTCCTACCACTGCCAGTTGATGATTTGTGGGTACTGTTAACGTGATTCCGACCATGAGGAAGCAGGGGATTATATTCCACTTTTACAATGTTGAGGGGAATCTAGTCATGCTAAACACTACCGTCTTGTGTTAAACCTTTTTCTGTCGAAGTTGTTTGGTCGGTTATCGTAAACTACTTGCTAGGCCTCTATGTGTTTTGTGGTGTTTCCTCACATACACCTGGTGAATACTGCCTAAGAGGTTTGTGGATAGCCTGTGACGACTGGACAAAATCAATGGAAAAGGGTGTTGTTTAACTTGATTGGTTGAAGGCACGCAAGCTGTATCAATTCGTTTTAACTGTCCAGGAAATGCAAAATCACCCAGTTGGTTGGCTGAGATGCTACCTGTACTCACTTCTCGTATGGGAACAGAAGTTGCCCTTTCTAATTTGAAGAAAAGCGCTCTGTGTTTTCCTCAAGGGCGTTATACTCGGTCCTGGGCCAATCATTTTTCCAAAGTTACTTGTGAGAAATTGCAAAACTCTCAGTCCTGTTGTAGCGGATTATGCAAGGATAGGTGCCGAATGCTCACATGCCGAGATTAGACTGTCCCGGAAGAAGACCTTGCTACTCACGATCGGTGCCCAAAACTAAACTTTCTTCCGTTCAGCTTTGTGAAATTTTAAACTCTCTATAGAAGCCTGGCATTTACTCCCCTATGCAGCCCACGTTCACACTCATTGCAAATTGGTTATCAGGCGGGACGATCTCGACTGTTCTTGAACTATCTAAAATCTGTGGATGTACTATTCGTGAAACTCGGGTTCCGAAAAAAAGAAATTATTTGTTCTTAGAAATCACCGACTTCCAGAAATATGTGCAATACATTGGGACCACATGTTGAGGGATCGCAGTGCACACGCATCGAATCGTGTCTGCCTGAGGGACCTGAGGAAGGTGGACTGGCACATATAGAGTCTACCATACATGTAGGCCCACAGGTGTCTACCTGTATCTAGGTGTGCCCTAGAGTACCTGGAGGCATAGCAGAGTTCTGCAGTCCGGATACCTAGCAAATGCGTCGATGAATGATTGGTTTGGGCACTTGTATTTAACAGAAGCAACACAACCCACTAAATCTTATGCAGTGGGTATCTACTCCAAATAAAATGCTAAACAGTTTGGGCGGATAATCCGCCTGAGTCAGTAATTTACTGTGCACAGCCATTGAGCGTTTGTCTAGCAACGGTATCACGGATTGGCCGCGACCAAATATATCCTCACTACGCTTTCCCATCGATTTTGTAACAAAATGCTAACACACTTTCCAGTACATGGATTCAACTTATCCGAAAAGCGAATGCTCCACTCTGGTGCCCCAATGGAAAGTAACGCAGCAAACGCAATATCCCAGACTGAACAGGTCGCAAGATTACATTGAACTTGTCGGAAGATGAGAAGTAGTCTCAGAGAGTTAGATCAATATAAATGGAAGGACAGCAAAAGAAAAAGGAGCAAAAGAAATTCCGTAAAGCACATCCCTGGAAACTAATATCTAGTCACACCACAAGTACCAGTAGAACAAGATACCAATCACAAGTAAGATAGAACTTACAAACAAACTGAATCCTAATTGTCCTAGTTCTGGGTTTATAGATGTTACAGCAACTTGCGATGTCTTTCTCAAATGCACTGGATCTGGACATAACGGCGACAAAGCTTGATGATAAATGGTACGAAGTCCGGGAAACGGAATGAGATCATTGAGTAAACCTTCTAGAAAGGGAATCATATGTTCATCAATCTTGGGCAAAATTCTTGGCCAACCAACGGTGATAATCTGGTCAAGCATTGTAACAATTTGCATGCTCTGCATTGCGTTCAAATGATCTAATGCTATCGAAACATTTTTGATCAGAAGAGCTAACGGAGCAATGATTTCTTTGTTGGCTTCAATGATACTCAGTGTATGATTCACCACATGATATTTCCTCGCATAGGCAGCCTGAGCTTGCCCAAGCATGGCATAACTCTGGGATAGTTTGACGGCTCTTTCTGTACCGATTTTGTCGAGAACACGCGCTAATGTGTGAAAATAGAAAGGACCTGGCTCGTTTAGATAATCTTGCACGGTACCCACTTCTAGCGCGTCGAATGAATTCTCCAGGTTCATTGATTCCTTGGCCTGGTTAAATATGGAAATGAGGGAGATTTTGGGGATATGCACAGTGAAGTCCGTCGCCAGTAGTTTTTGTCGTACGTCGCTTTCCCATAGTTGATGCAGCTTTGTTGTAAACCATTGAGAATGCAATAAAGCTGTGAAGTTCAAGAGGGGTGTCATGTGTAGTCTTTGTAGCAGCGGGGTTTGTCCATGCCGGTATTCCGAATCTAGAGTTCGCAGTGTGGGGTAAGGAAATCGTGGATTCAAATGCTCAATGCTAATGATGTCGTTCACTGGTTGAATTGTTCTGGAGAATGCGCTCAGCCGTTCAGTTAAAACGAGGTCAGCCTTCGTTTGAGCAGGACCTTCAAACAGGTAGACGCAGAATTCAGAATGAACAAGTCCAGACACGAAGCTCAGAGCCGCCCCTATCACAGCAGCAAGCATACAAAAACTGACGATCAGACATACAAAAAGTGGAATGAGGCTATGAGTACAATGGTTCCAAAACTTTGATCTGTTCACTGTACCGATACCAAGAGAATTGATTACCACCGCTTTTTTGAGTAAGTCTGGTTCAGTTTTCCTTTGTTTTGGGCGCTTTTGGAATTTTTGCAGCAGTGCAATAAAAAATAAGATAGCTAACAGTACACTGCTAGTGACAAGAAATGCAAATAAAACAACAAAAAAACTAGTAAATAGTCGTTTACACCTGGCCATCTGAACCAGCATCTCATCGGTTGGCAATGATAGAAATATGCCAGTCATTTGCGCCCTTAGGCGCTCAATCTCCGGTCGAAGAAACGTGTTTAGTAAGAATAATACGCCTCTGCCTGGAATATCTGTGGCAGCAGGCAACAATTTCGCCACCAACTGTTCAATACCCAGTGCGCGAGGAATGGTTGTAAACTGTACGGCGGTACCCAACCGTTTTTGGGGGAGCATAAACTGAACGTTTTCCACAAAATCAAACATTCGATCCAAGAATTGTGTCACGTCGTTGCAGTCGGAAAACTCGTTCAGATGTTCTACGGTCAGATAATCACAGATGACTGTTCGGGTTTGTGTGAACAGTGGGTATCCCAATCGAGAATTTTGTGACCGGTTGTAGTAGACTGACAATTCGACGTTGGTAGAAGTTAAGGCCAACAATGCCTTTTGAAAAGAATACCAATCCCTTGTGACATTGTGGATGAAGTCGTCGGTCATAGTGAGTGCTGCGTTGTTCAAGTTTATGAGTCGTCGGATAATGAGATCAAAGTCCGTCAAAAGGGCTGTTGCCAGACTGCCTTTCGTGTCAGAGGCATTACTCGACCACAAAAGAGTTTGTGTTGAATTTTCAGCATGACATTGTTGTGTAAGGCAAGCCAACGCCTCAGCGACAAGGTCCGCGATAATGAGATCAAAGTCCGTCAAAAGGGCATTTCCCAGATGGCCTTTCCTGTCAAAGGCATTACTCGACCACAAAAGAGGTTGTGTTAAATTTTCAGCATGACATTGTTGTATAAGGCAAGCCAACGCCTCAGCGGCAAGGTCCTGCACGCCCTTCACCAAGGGACGCAAGTGGCTGCCTTTGTTTGCCTGATCAGTATCGCTTGTAATGTGTCTCTCAGTCAGATTGAATGCAACGTCTATGGCAAAATTCCCAAACTGACCTACACTGACGGATAAGGAGTGAGCAAGTATGGGAATCTGGTCAAGTGTTTCTGAAATATTCTGCTCATTGCGAATAGCCATAATCAGGCTGACAAGGTGCGCAGTGAAACAGGCTGCAAACAGAACCGATACTACATATAATATCGGGATACGCCTTTTATACCCACGATCGACAATGGTGTTTGGATGCGAACGCGGTGGTTTGAAGGCTTTCGGTTGTGTGTTTGGCAACGATCCAATCATTTGTCCGCCATGCAAATATTCCTTACCATCCTCCATCAAAGTGTGCTCATCTTCAGAAAATGTGTTGGAAAGCCGCGGATGAGTTGTAGTCATTGCCAACACAATACTGACTGCGTTTTCTTCAACCAACTTTGCGCTTCTGCCATCTGAAGGCGGGTCAAGTGGAAGTTCGGCTGAGTCACCTGTCAGAGTTTCAGTTCTTTGGAGGTTATGTTTTGCGTGCGTTAATTTTCGGTAGGTTGCAAGAAGAATTAGCCGCGCTATTGGGTAACACAATCCGAAAACGCTTATTCCGAGGATGACAAACATTGCTTGAATTTGAGGCTGATAGAGGCCAGTCCTGATCACTTCCCGAATCCACAGCATTCCTTGGAATGGTACATGTTGGAATAAACCTCCGGTGTAGTCGCTGGACATCTCACTGGAAACCGAAATCTTTGATGAGGGGCAGAAAAAACATAAAAGGAACATTTTCATTTGGGAATTGTTCAAAATTTCTGGGACAGTAAGTCAACGAATGCAACAGGGTAGCTTGCTTCAGAATACACTTAGGCGGTGGGTTGCCACTACCGAACCACACACACTTACAAATAAGCTTGATTCTGACGGGGTTCGCAAATGCACCATAGATGAAGATCTCGCTTAGGACCATCAGATGGATATGCAGCGCGAAGCTCCCATGTTTCAGTCGGCACGACATTCGAGAAATTGGCGTATAAGCATAATAAACATAAGTTTCCCGAACGCAATTTGGGAGTCCCTCGACCGGATTAATTGGCTTCGGGTTTCATCCGTAACTCTGGGACTGTATCTGGCCGATGAAGCCCAAAAAGGGCTCAACGGGCCTTAGTTTGTAGAAAAATTATCAGCAATCTTATCAGAAGTGTGTTCCACCATTATGCTGCTTTCCAATGTTTTTCACGTGGTTTTGGGGAAGCAGAGGTACAGTGTTTATGCTTTACGATCATCGTGCAGCAGGAAGGCAATATATTTAGTGGAAACTAGATGAATAGTGGTGGACAGCGAGGAGCCAGAGGTGCAACATATCAGTGGCAGATATATTGGAACATTTGACTCCTCAAAATAAGTACTTATTTCTGTGGCCCAGACCGCTATCGCCAAATATCATCGGTTGCTCACTGTGCCACCAACAATTAGGAAGCATGTCGATAATGACTGGAACAGTGCCCCTGCTTTCACAGCTGCCTCTGCTAAAGATGTGAAGAGAACTGTCCGGTTTACCTGCATTTTAATGCGGATTCTCAAGGTCCGGGAATTATTCATCCGTTGTTAGTCTGATTCAGCCCTCATCGGTTTTACCTATTCTTCGAATATTCATCGTTCCAACCGTATTCTTCCACACCGTGTAGAAATGCTAGATCTGACCTTCGTATTTTTACCCTCAAGTTCCACTAGGACCGGACGACAGCTACTTGGGTTTAAACTGGATGGGTTAGAGCTTCACTGAACCTCATAAGTTACTGGGAAGTTTCATTTGGTAGGAGTTTTGCCGTGGAATGACAGAGTGACCACAAGATTGACGGAGAGTAAGCGGATAAGCTCCAAGTAGTGGAAATTATCGGAGTGCTGTCTTCGAATCCAGATTCCTATTTCGGGGATAGTTCAAACCGTGACAGCTTAAATGCCAGTGAGAACACTGGTGTCTATTAGATAGTTAATGTGCGACTTTTACTCTTTGTTGGTCAAGCGTAGATTTATCTTCATATAACTAAGATAAACGACGATAAAGTGGCTGCTTTGCTAAAATAGCATATTGGTCCACTGTCACATCCCTGTATTTGAGTTCTGTTCAACAGTATAAATATTAAATTTTCTCATTCCAGGTGTATGCTGAAGAAATAAACGGTCGGTTCCTAGAATTGAATCAACCTAGCCTAAGTTATCTATCTCTTGGCGTTCTTCGACGCTTGCGTCACCGAATAATCGATTAGTATTTGCATGAAAAGCATACCTAAAGAATGCACTTTACTCACCAATCCAGTGTTAAGGTTCTTGGGACCGGGACGAAATGGTCCTCATATGAAAGGTGAAATAGGGATATATGACGATTGTGCAAAACTTGATGTGTGTAAAATGTGCTCGTTGTTTAGATTTAACTATTCACAATAGCTCAGCAAATGATACTAATCGGGATTATGAACTAACCTAACTTCCTGGGTCAGAAAGCATGGAACATTTTAGTGCGCTTACAAATCATTACCACAGTCTTTGATACCGATTTTGTGAAACGTTTCATAATATGCACTCAGGTGGAAAACAAATTCACAATAGCAGTCAGAGAATGATGGAATGTCGCACTTCACTGGTATTCTCAGTCAGTCTGTCCAATCTTGATTGCATGTTCACGACTGACATTTTTGGGTGAAGGTAGCTCACTAGGCAATCTTTGGTTCCAGTTGGAACTTGAGGTCTTGGCTAAGGAAGGCTAATATAAGTCGGCCTACGTAGAGGTTGGTCCCTGTGTATACCTCAAGAAGCGGTCTCAAGTGGGACTGTTGTCATCCGCTTATATGGTAATATAAATGAGTAAATTAATAAATAAATAAATAAATAAACATCAATACACGGAGTGGTGTTGGGTGGCATCATGACCTACGGTTACCTTGTGATAGCCATTCCTTCGCCATAACTGATGATCTTGCAGTGAATGTGGGTAACTAAGGCTCTACCTTCAAGGCTCATATTCCGAAAATGAACTTTTATCCCGTTTCAATTGACTGGTGACTTTAGCTTGGGAACAGTTCCAAAAATGCTGATGAACCTCAGCTAACCGTTTTGTCTGAGATCTCCAGATAAATCTTTGCATCTTCAAGCTGTCAAGATGATCGCCATTCGCTAAATACTGGTAGGACTGAAGCAGGTCCTATATGAATGAAGTTTTGAGTAAGGTACAAAACAACTATGACCGAATAATCTGCACACGGTAAATTTAGCGAAGCAATCAGGGACTAGCTAATGGAAGTGTTAAATACAAAGCATAAGTCACCAACAAGATTTCGCACGCCCATTATCTTGCTCTTTCAACTAAAGGCCATACAAGACACGTTTATTTAAAGACTTGTAGCACTTGAGCACCACCTGTCGAAAAAACCACATTGAATAAATGCATACACTGCTGGCTAAAGGCACCTGCGCTCTCTGTTGCTATTGAATCACTGCGCTGATCAACTGTTCATCTAGTGCTGTGAACTTGGCCTGTGAAACCGCGTGGATTTCGGCAATATCGGCTGATCGTTTTTTTTTTCACGGGTTGTCCGAATTACCCTGCCTATATGGAAATGCCCTTGTCGATAAAACAGCTTGATCTGTCCATGATGGTAGCTCTTCCTGTGCAAGTTCATATGTAAAATCGGTCACAAGACATCGATAGGACACGGAATACAGAGCGACTACAATGTAAGACAGAATTCATTCGAATTCCTTCTCATGCTTCGATTTTACTTGCGAGTTACTGTGAGTTCGTTAGAGGCATATTCATCGATCGCGTCATCTTAGATTTAATTTCCGATTCACATGTAATGTGAAATATAACTCCTAAGTTGGAGAGGTATTTTGGCCAACGGGTGGGTTAACTGTTTAAGTGTATGGTTCAGCCGTACCGTTGAAGGGAGTTAGATTCCCGAAACACCTATGAAAGCGATGCGTGTAAAGTTAGAATCGGAGCTATTCATTTATTTTACTGATGGACTGAGCAGACCGAAATGGGAAAAAAGTTGTTCAACAACGCGTATTGTGGATGTGCATTGACGGATTATCAGACGATTCTTATGTCTTGTAAATCAGAAAGCAACTAATCATTTATTCAGCAACATAACATGCGTGAATAATACATATCGGTTTTTGTTCATAGCCACACCACTCTTGTTTGAACGGCCGTGTTCCTGTCCTGTCACAACCAGGACAGTTACTGGGTCGTCGTTCGCTGAGTCGGGCAAACAAATCACATCACTCAAGAGTGAACACGTTCGCCTGTTCAGACGTAAAAGTTCAGATGCGTCCAACGTGCGTTGGGGGAGTAGTGGTTACACGCTTGCCTCACATGTCAGATGTCCGGAGTTCAAATCCAGCACGGCCATTGGATATGCACTGCTGATGAGCTCTAATAAGAGCGAAACTCAAGTCCAGTGCTTCCCTTTGGTGTGGACTCGCCGGAATAATTACGTCAGAACAGGAACACGGCCGTTCAAACGAGAATGGTGTGGCTATGAACAAAAATACCTATCTCGCAAAAACCCCAAGATTGCAACATATCAGTTTGCTGGAAAGTTTTTGACGGCATAATACCCATTCCGTCCATTTTGGGAATTATTGGTTATGCTGATCTCTCGGTCTCCCCAATCGAATACCAAATTGCATTGTGGATGGAAGTACACACTCGATTGCATATTAACATGGTATTGACTGGCGACTCATTTGATTCTCAGTTGACGCTGTCTTCAACTGAAGGTGCTGCACGGCGACCCCTCAGGTTTCATTTAGGAGTACATTCAAGACAGTGTACATTTCTTTGAAAAGAAGAGAACTAAATAACCGCTACGTCATTGACCGATCAGACAGAGGGACTTCATATTGCATCATATAATACCGCTGGAGGATGAAAGGGGAGAAACTAATTCACAGTTGCTGTGCTGGTCACGGCTATGAGATGTTCACCAACTCAGCGCGAGTGGCGTGTAGGTCGTATGGAAGCAAGGGATGCGTCAACCTAAATATAGTAGGATTAAGGCGATGAACTCAGTCAACCGCATGCACGGTTGGCTCACAAAAGAAAGGTGGCCATTGACGGCAGGTGAATGGCACATTTAGTAGGACAGTATAACCAATTGATCAACAATGGTTGTTCCCTTCGGGTGAAAGGAATCTGGAAACCTATATTTGAGCATTACACATTGGTATAGCGTTTTTGACTCTTTAATGGGAAGCGAACTTTAATGCTCTCATCGGCCATTATACGCGTTCACAACTATTGGATGCCTTCTGTGTTAACGAAATTTTGTGAAGTTCTACATTTAAATGAATAACGGATAGTGCGTTACCCGTGCTAGGCTCAAAGAATTCAAATTTATGTAAATAGAACTTCAATTTTTTTTTACAACACATCTCATCATCCTTATTTTGCTGATGGCACTTTCGTCAATCTATTTCATGGATACAGCCAAAGAGTTAGCTAGTTCAGGCTTCCGTTTCTCCATTTTCTAAAGAAATTTACTACGTAAGCACTAATGTGAGAGACCGAAAGTAAATTTATGACCAGGCCATAAAATTTTATACTTAAGGAGTCACTGGATGTTTCTCGGGGGAGTGCTCCTCTTGAAAAGTAGCCTGTATGGTGAGGATTCCAAGTGAGTGGGAACCAAGTGAAGAAATAGGCATAGTTTTAGTTAGCCAACAACAGCTAGCAGTCTAGGCCTATAATAAAAAAAGCTGTAGAGAAAGAATCTATTCAGGAGTCTGGTGCTGGAAAGTTGCCATCATTATGGTCCGTTTACCCAAATCAGTGGAGAATACTTTGGTACTGACACTTATTCGGGGGTCATTAATGCTTATAAAAGCGGGCAGGAGAAGAAACAGTGGGAGCGAATGAATCCAGGTTGATATCTTTATTGTAACGCGACTAATGACAGTGTGCAAGTATACAGCTTAAACACTACAGATAGTAGGACTTCAAACTACTGCCTGATTTGCTCAGATTAGCCATCCATAAAGCTCATCAAGCGATTCGAACACGAACTGAACTGACTATGTCATCACCTTCTATGCTGGTCATTAAAGTCAAAGTTCCCATGCAATGACAGGTTGATAGAAAGGCCTCCGGATTTATAGATCTAAGGTCACGCAACAATCGCTAAAATAAATCTATTCAAACTTGACAGTCAATCGTTGCTGACATCATTTCCTTCCAGAGTTATATCAAATTGACTCACCCATAAGTTTCCACTGATGTCGCTTCTAATTTCCCATCCAGCTGTTTGTTCATTGAAGCAACTATTTTGTTTCGACTGGTTTTAAGTCATCTCTTTCAGTCACGTGAACCACGAGATGCTCGTCACATTTGGTTAAATATCGACTGATCAAGAACGGATGCAATCACTTCAAAAGGAAGTAATGCCCAAATGTTTTGGCGGCCAATATAAAGCAATCTTATTTTGCATTGAGAGTACGTATTAGATAATTTTTAACAAACAGTATGATGAGTGAGATGTCTATACAGTCTTCATACCAGGGCAATAGACAGTCAAAAATAAGAGTTCTTTCTCAGTCAAGACTTTCGGTGTCATCCTTTCAATGGACAGCTACTCTTCTTCCCCTTTGCGAGAAACAGTAGAGTTGGAGTCACATCATCGCCCGAAACACATGTAATTCACTGCGAGTGGCCCAAGTGGCACTGGTTGTGTTATTTAAGGCTTCACTTTGGTAAGATTTACACCAAACCTCGAACCGAGGGCTGTGCATGTACTACTTGATATCACTTACAAGTGCAACTGGTTGCGCCGATTTCTGATCCAGCTCTTAACTGCTTCGAAATAAAAAAAACATCTTTTGTGCATCTGTAACGACCTGTGGATATCAGAAGTCACTTGATAACACATTCATGCCATTCAGGAGTTCACCAACTAGCGACCGGTTTTTCATTACATGAACGAATATGTAGTGCCACTTCCTGATTTTAGACTATGCGCAAATTATCACGAGAACCTGCTCCAGTTCGCGTTTATCTACATCTTCCCAGTTTAGGTTTACACATATTCTGTAGCTATTAAGTCAAAAAACTCGCAAGAGAAAAACAGAATAATATGGAGATGTGAACCGCTATAATAGTGGAAACATTTTAGGTGGGTAAGAACGAAAAGAGAACAACTTCTACAAATACACTCATTTGCAAATCAGTTTGGTTTCTACGGGAGACTCAAGTGAATCCCTCGTTTGTGATGTTCGTCAACTGAATGTGCTGCACAAAGGCCGCCCCATGTTTCATTTGGTACGCTATTTGGGATGCCGAGGTATATTTTCATAAAGGAAACTACTCACAAGGTTGCTGAAAACCCTCCTTTATGAAAATATACTTTCACATCTCGGATATCGTACCAACTGAAACATGAGTCGGCCCTTGTACAGCATATTCAGTTGAAGAACATCATAAATGAGAGCCTCGCCTGAGTCTCCCATGAAAACCAAATTGATTTGCGAATGAGCGTATTTATCGAAACCATTTGAACCCATTTGGGTGGAACATAAGATTGACGGAAACTCGGGGACTGCGCCTACCTGATGAGCCACAAGGAGGACGAAACCGGTCATGAGCTGTCGAAGGGTTTCCAGCAACCTTGTTAGTAGTTTGCTTATGAAAACAACTTCTAATTTCAATTGGTCGGATATACCATTCTGACAGTGCTTCTGCTGCGTTCGACGTTTGGTCCCGAACTAATTTCTGTCATCACACGGTGATGTAGACTTTAGAATGAAGTGAACGACATCCACATATGGCCCTGAGACAACCCTGTTTACTTTCACCACTAAGTCGACTTTGTCCTGGTTGTATAACTAGTTTTAGAATTAGAGTTGGAGCGCATTCCAACATCATTCCAGTTGCAGTTTGCTTAGGTGTGGTTTTCGGCGGGCTTCCTGACTCCGACTGGGCTGATGAGAAATGCACCCATTAACGATTTTCATTAAGCCCACTTCATTTCTGTGTATAGTTACTATTTATTTAATCTCACATGCTATGTGCTATTTACAAGGTTGCTGGAAACATCATAAACGAGAGATTCAACTGGTTCCTTGTGAGTCTCTTGCGAAACCAAATTGGTTTGCAAATGAGTGTATTTCGCTACTATTTATTTTTTTGACCTTTTTCAGGTTTCGGTAGCGATGACTCATGCGACACGGACCGAGTCGGAAGAATTACCAATCAGCAAATCTCGCCATCAATGACACCGTAGAAATAACTTTGAATCTCGGAGTAAATTCAACCTTCCGCATACACTAGTGGGCGATACAAAGTCGAAAAGAGCACCTTAGTATTTTGGTAGTATTAACTTTCCCTTAATTACAGTATATTTGGCGATAATCTCATAAGTCCAATGTTACCAACTCACTCGGAGTTGTGACCGTATTGTCTCAGACAGACCATTTTTCCAATTTCTAGGGTACTGATTTATCAGTTGGTGGGGTCCTGTGCAAATATTAGATGATGTTTACAGTATTCTGTGTACTAAAGAGTCGCCTAAACTTAAGCGACATCCAGGGAAAACATGTCAGTGTTGTGTGTAGTGTGACCAGTAGATCCCATACATAATAATTGCAAAAAATACTGAATAAACGAACCCAAGTGTCACATAACATATGACGCAATCAATACTTACTTCTTGAGAGCAACAGACTGATCCCTCCGGCAGTTCACCACGCCAGAAAGTCACGATGTGTTGCTATTTATTCGATCAAGAAAGGTAGGTGAATTACACCTGATTTTGAGTTTCGGTACGTGTCATAACTCTTGAAGACGAGTATCTGCGGTGCGCGAGCAGAACGTAGTATACCCGCAGGCAGTGTGCATATCGGTGCAGTATGCTAGACGACTATAGTGGCAGTGAACCATTAATTAGCAGAGCACGTGTCACTGATGCGACGAGCAGTGCTGTTGACGACGTTGACCCTAAGCCGACTAGAAACGAACTTCTCACCTGAATAGCACAGTAATTATTCGGACTCCGGCATTATCATTCCAGCGCACGTTCCCCGAATGACTGTCGGTCTACGTTGGCTAGTAACTTTCACCAGATTGCGAGTGTTTATGAGATGCTTAGTCAATTGCGTCTTGTAACTATATACTTTCATTTGACCGGATCTTATTGATCCTGGCTTCTTGTGACACATCGATAGAATAGTTAAATACGCTTACTGAGGACTGCCTGTAGTACCGCATTCGAACTTATGACCAGAGGAAGATAGTGACTTTGCTGAACATCATGCAAGGTAGCACTTATTAATGATGTAGCATTATGGGCGTAGAAGTCTTGTGTGAAAACCATCTGAAGTCGATTCTTTTATTACCTAGCTTTGCGAACAGATGGTTGAAATGAGAAACTTGATGGAAACTATCGGGAACGAGGTTGCGGAATTTGCACACAGGCGACGTCGGAAGACGTGCGATTTGAGGTTATGTGTGTGAACTGTGAACCTGAGCACCAGGCGGTTGAATTCGATCTCCTCCAGCTAATGGGGTTTTATTTCCAAAAGCTTTTACTTTCAATGTTTCAAAACCCAGAAATGGGCTAAGACATCTTTTAGTCTGGTTACTTAAACTGATCAGGATTATAGACACGTAAAAACCCAATTTTACGACTCTGAATGGGAAATGTAATGAAGTATCAAACCGGTGACACCCTCAAAATCCCACACCAAGCTGGAAGAATGAAATGAAGTGTACAGTGGTTTTCCCTTTTAAGTAATGGCACTTCCAATTTCTGTATGCTCGCAGTTTATTCAGTTGTTCTTCACGATGAGAAAATAATCCATGTTTCAATGTGTATACGCTTAATAAAGAAGATATACCTGTTGTTCTTCACAGACTGAAGCCTAAAAAATGAATGAGGCGGCTTCTAGAAGGTTGTGCAGATACTGTCAATTTATGAACCGTCTCAGCTCGGAGGGAAGGGCAACCATCAGATCAAGTTATTTGGATGATCGGTCCTTGTAATGTGTGCAAATGAGCGGTCAGTTACTGCCCGTCTGTTTTTTTGAGTTATACGTTTGGCCCCACTGTGCGCCTTGTGAATCATTTGCCGTAATAACCTCATGGCAGTAGAGAGGTCACAATAACGCATTACCCTCGTGCTGCTGACTGTAGATAGTCAGTCAACTGAGAAGCACGTGGCATAAGTGGGTCGTTGTAGTCTCGGTTTTTGTTGTAGTCACGTGACTTAATCAAAAAGCTGTGCCAGTGCAGACAATTCAGTCTGTATTGATATGGCGCAGTAATGGATTTGCTAACCGAGTTAGTAGGGTTGTGGCCAAATTGAGATGTGGATTTCGAACATCATGCCCCGGGCTGGTGGATTCAATGTGAGTTATGGGAAAAGAGTGATGATTGTTGGCGTTAAAGCCACATAACAGTGGTTGTATCCAGTGCCTCCAAGTTTTCCACCGAATTCAATGAGGATACAAATGAAAGTGTCAGGCTTCATGCGATGTACACCGAAGACGGTCAACAGTGGAAGCTAGAAACACACCTTGTGGAAAGCTGACCGTTTGGAGGCAGTTCTTCTAAATGAATACGTAGACATGCTCCATAGACATTAGGGTTACAGTACAAACGGTGAACATTCTTCTCATCATAGTTACTGCAGTCATCATCATCATCATCAAAATCTTCATAATTGTCATGAACAGCACCACGATTTAGATTAGAAAATAACGTCACTGAAAACATCATCAACAACAGCCTTGTCGTAGGCCGGTTCATTAGGCTGACGCTCTAATGCCATACAACCACAAATTATATTTATTTGTCTTTGGAGCTTTGAGGTGAAAATGGAAATGTACGGGGAAGGGGCCTGGTGCTGAATTCACGTGGTCGATCTGTTTGGCTTTCGTTTACCAAAGTTCACTGAAGCAATCCAAATGGTAAGCAACAGCCAGAACTCTACTGATTTCTGTCAGCAGAGAAATATTGTAAAATTTCCAGCCAAGTGTAGAGAGTGTCACGGGCATCACAGTCTGGAAGGAACACCACGAGGATCACACCAAAACTCTCGCTAACGTCTATAGTAGCCTTTCATGCCGTTCTGAAGAGGCTATGAAGACCACCACTCATCTTGGAAAATTGTAACGCAGGCTGAACCACAGTAGCTGATGGCGATTGATATTTTTACCTGCAGCCGACAAGCTAGTGGTTTGCTTAGTACATTGCTATGGACTCCTTCAGGCCATCGGTCCTATATAGAGATCAAGAAGAAAACCGAGTACGGTGTGGAAAGGTGAGACACCCTGAAACCCGCTTCCACGACCGATGTGCATTGTTCCGTCCTTTCTTCCGAGACCATGGTCATCATCATCATCTTCATCATCATCATTATCGTTATCATCATCATCATCATCATCATCATCATCATCGACAAGACAACTTCGGCGTTTGAAGAGTGATGATGTTCTATCTCCAACCCAAATGAACGATTCGATGTATACTCACATACACAGCTTTAGATAAACACAAGTTGAGAAAGTTCTTCACACATGTCTAGTCTGTTAGAAGACAAGTGACTCGCAGTTGTCGTCTTTTGTATACAAACTGTACAAAAAGTTCGCCTACAGGAAGGAATGTGAACACGTTTGACCAAAAGACTCCTAGGAGGGAAGCTGGGAAGTACTCACCCCTGTTTTTCGATTGCACAACTTGGTTGTATGGAAGATGTAATATGCGCATCTTATGCTGTTCATGACAGAGTTTGGCCACTTATGCTTTAGGTCCACTTATCTCAGTGCCACTGAAAGCTACCAAGTTCTTGAATGTGGATATCACTCACGCAGCCAAATCTATCAAACAATTGATCATCCAACATGTTGCATGTTTCGACATTACGGTCCCCCTTTAATACAGTGATGCCTTATCAACAAGCGATAACCCCCAGAGAGGTACTTTCATTTAAGCTAAAGCGGCCTAAGTGGATTCAAAAACCCAAGCACTCAGCAACAAATATCTTTCACAGAGCACTTGTCACTCAAATATGAACTACTTATCATTTCCACATCAAGTCATATCTTCTAGTCGCTTTAAGTTGCAAAGTCCCCAGTACGTTTGACACAGCAAGGAGCCGGAAGTACGAAGCAGAAAAGCGATGCTGTTTAAAGGGGGAAAACATAATTGTACGAACTAAAACATGAGTCACGCTGTTTCACTACTGGCTGTAATTGCAGCATGTACTCCGTTTGATGAGTGAAATTTACGAGAGATAGGTAGGCTTTGGATACAGTCCACATTCATGAGATAGTTTGAATGTTACTCTTCTTTAATTTAATTGATGGAATTTGGTTTCGCTGCTTGCCTCCCCTAATTCACAGGGCTGTGTTTAGCTGTAGGAAAACAGCCTGGATAGTTGTGGGAGTATGGGTGTAGAGTTGAGTCCGATGGAAGCGGGATATATCCCTCTTCCATTGCCTTCAAAGCGTGTATCATGGGAGAGACGGTCTTTAGCGTTTACGACATCGGGTAACTGAGTGTGCAAACTGTACACGGCTTTTGTGCAATTGGTAAAAATACGCTTCATGTCTCGCTCCAGAACAACGTTCAGGTCGATGAATGTGAGGAAATTTGGAAATCTCAATCAAGACTGTATCCAGCAAGTGGACTTCATCCATATTGGAAGTCACGGGAAAGATGCATCTCACGAATCTCCACGCGCATTTAAAATCACAAACATCCGGCTAGTTGTGGAAGACTTAACCGTTTGGCAACTCATCAGCGGTAAGATTAGCTCAAATGTAGACAGGATAAAGCGTCACCCATCTAAAGAACGCGCATCACATAGTCTAATCAGGGTTAAACAATGAACTTGCTACTTTTGTTTTCGAACCTCTTATGAGAAACCTTCTTCGTAGAGTCCACGTCATAAAAATGCGAACTGAAAGTGCATACATTCAAACGGAGTGCTATAGGATATGTGCTTCGTTCGTGCCGCGTCACATATACTGATTGCTACATGCGGCTGGAAAACCTACAACGTACTGCAATGAGTCGCACTCAGCAACAAGCCCGATATCATTTCCTGGTGAAACTGCTACGTTGAATGTATGCTGCGATTGATTTGGTTTAGCTCCTGAAACGAAACTGAGTCACTCAAGCTAATACGCATTATTCCTATTTGAATTCCAGATGGGTTTCTCTCAGTGATGAATAGTAAATAATAAATAACTAATGATGTACAAAGGTGTACACAGCTACCACTTGTTTGTTTTGCACCAATCGTCACACCACTTCATTTTTTTTCATTATTCCCTAGAGTTTTCCTCGTTATTCTACATGTTTATTTTTAGTATTCATTACCTGAATATATCTGGTGGTTAAGAGACTACAAGAAGTGTTTAAGTGAAACCAGTTGGTTTACAGGTATTGTGCAACATCCAAAAGAAGCAACATGCCCAATTTCGATGAATGAGGGGTGTAAAATCCGTAACATGAACCGATGATGTTCTAATGGAGGCTCAGTGAATGTATGCCATGAGCCCACAGAGTATAAGGGCTTCAGTTAGACTGCAGTACAATACTCAGGGTCGTAAAATAGGAAAATTATTGCTGTTGACAAGCTTTTGAATAAAGATGAATTGTTTCTGAAATGCCCAGAGTGCCCGAAAAACACGCAAAAGTGGTTAGATAAGAGCTTAAGGGGTTTTCAATAGAGGAAAAGGTCGGTAGCTCAGGTAGCGTAGATGGGGTTCGTTGGCTTGTTCGCTGAGCCGGGCAATTTGATTCCAAACGTTTCATCACCAGGTACAACTACCAACCTACCGCTAGGCTTCCCAATAACGCACTGATGATGCCACCTCGATTGGCGATGAAACGTTTGCAATCAAAATTGTCCAGCTCAGCGAACAAGCCAACGACCACCAGCTTCAGGGGTCCCTGGGTTTGTAATCTGTTTGTGCCATGTCATTATAAGTATGGGCCATGAAGACTAGGAGATCCTGTAGGTTTTGTTGCGATGTTGTGTCCGGTGAACGCAAAACCACTTACTTTGCAGTCACCATCCTCGGTGACGCAAGTAGTCCTCATTTTTTAGTTTTTCGGAGTATTTTCAACCTAATCACTCCTCACTCATCCTCTGAGTTTTTCCAGCAAACGTGGACCGCAACAAGATGATGTTATTGGGGATGACGAAGATATGGAACTGATCCTTCTTAGGTTAAGGTTAATTAGAGTAATTCGTTCCAGACACATAAGAAGTGCTCACCTCAGTCTGTATTCGATAATGAAGGTGTTGCTGTCGTTGGACTGAGCCACAATAACACTGGAGATAACTGTACAGTAATCAGGTTGCAAATACACACAGTGCACCGATAGGTTCACCGGATGCGGAAGTAGATGAGATCAATAAGGCATGGCTCACACACTACAAAATGAAAATGCATAAGCATATGACAAGAGCGAAAGGCACAAAATAGTGTCAATCACTCTCAAGATGTTGGCTGATTTTGTGCAATTTTTCGTATTTCGTTATCTAAATCAATCGGAAAGCAGTTGACCAGAGGAATTAGTATTTACATCTTGACAAGACGGATTCTGCGTAGATCTTTAGTGAATTTCCGGAAAATGTGCTGAAATTGGTTTTCCACCTACCTTGTTGTGAAAGGAAATGTAAGTAGATAAAAAAATAAATTGGATGCTTAGGTAGAATGACAGCGAACCGAAGCCTTTACTCGGTGGCTTGAGAAAACCCTTTCAATGCTGCTGTCCGGGTAAAAACGGCCTAACTGCCATGGCTGTTGAAAGGAAGAGAACGGTACTCTGTGGTCCACAAAAGCCTATGGGCTAGTTGTCCGCCTGCACACCGGAGTGTGCGGCAAAGTGTAAGAAATGACGACGAGGAAAAATCATCGTGAAATGCCCCACAAATGAAAGTGGAAAAACATGACTACTGGAAAAGGCGAAAGTATTTGGCCTGTCTATCTGGTATCAATTGAATACTGAACGCCGGTGGAGTGATGACCCCTACAAGCCATTCCAGATGGAGCATTGCCTACAGAAGCAACTTCCCTCAGGGATACCTGACTTTATTCTCGCGGAACCCACAAGAGCTATTTACCGGTTCAAAATTCGGTATCCAGAGCTCATCCTAAACAACTCCCAAGCACCGATTTACTCAGCCATGCGGGAGTTCAACATCTGTACTGCCGATGATTGTGTGATAAAAGCCTATAGAGGGCCAAAAAAATTAATTTGATGTTTGGACTACTTAAACAACAACAGCAGGGCAAAGCAATCAGAACACAGATGGGTTGACGAACATGTTTTCGGCAAGGTCTTTTCAAGTCATACAGTTGCAAAGATTAGGAGAACAGTATTTAGCATATTTGAATGAGCATTGTATAAATGGACAGGAAATCGAGTGAGATATGAAATTGGCTACCTATCAATGAACAATTAGTTCAGGTTACCAATAGGATGACTTGGGCTCGTCAGTGCGGAAGGTTTGTAGTTGTGTGTTCAGCACAAGGTGCATGTGTGATGGAGGTGAGTTGGACTGTGGTAAGTACAACAAATGAAAGCGTTTCTGCCGACAAACGATCGAAACGCGACCTAACTGATCGATGCTTTTATTAGTGGCTACTTCATGAAAGAACGTATATGGCTTGTCTGTCGAGTGATCGGTCGGATGTTGGATGCCGGTGGAATAAAGATTGTTACAAGTGATTCCAGATGGAGCATTGCCTACTGAATCAACTTCCATCAGCGATACCTGTCCCGATCCTCTCGGCATCCATAAAAGCTTTTAACCGGTTCCAATTCCGGTGGGAAGCGCTCATCCTTGACATTTCAGTGGCCTCCGAAGCACCGAGTTTCTCACACTGGGCAACCATCCATGGTTTCTGCGTCAGGTCGTCAGTCATAGGTGGGAAGCGCTCATCCTTGACATTTCAGTGGCCTCCGAAGCACCGAGTTTCTCACACTGGGCAACCATCCATGGTTTCTGCGTCAGGTCTGTCAGTCATAGTGGACACCGTGAATATATTCGTGAAGTGAAGTTATCCCTGAGTAGTAACGGGGAATTACGGAGTAATTGCGGACGTGCACACAAGGACTCTAGATTGCAGATATGCATCCCTCCATGCTAAGCACAATGTACACATGACAAGGTAGCTGATTGGCTATGGGAAATACATCTGCCAAAACACCTGTTGGAGAACTATGGATGGCTCGAATTTTCCAATCAGAGTGGCGCCTGTTGTAGTTGCTGCCTGTGGGCACTTCTAAGTCAGACTGTGTACGTTGTATAGATTCAAATTCAGAACTCCACAAGCTGACCATAAATGCTTTTGGTGTAGCGGCTGGAGGGACCGAGCGGGGGTTCAACACTTGGACTGCCGACGAACGTGTGAAAAAAGCCCACAGATAGAGGAAATGATTAATTTGAGGTTTGGACTACTTAAACAGCAACAGTAGGGTAAAGCAATCGCTCAGTATCTGGTTGGTGCATCTCTCCAAAGTTCTCGTGGGAGACAAGCGAACCGCGTGCAAATGTTGATTTGACACATTTTCTAGGAATTGGGTGGAAATCCGATGAACCTAGGAAGATTTCTTTGATACCTTCAGGTCAAAATGATGAAGGACTTGGCAAGATAATTAAGAAACTTACAGAGCATTTAAGCATCAGGCAGCAAGTTCACTGAAGAAATAAAATAATTGTGTCAGATTCCGTTGTGATGAGAGTCTTGCCATGCACCGTTTATCGGGGTTCAAAAATGACTTCATTACCATGGCGGTGATCGCAGTTTTGTAATGATTCACACTGGTAGAATATAGAATGGCGTTTGCTGGATCTTGAAATGAGGCCATGATATCATTTAAAAAAACAAGATATGGGGTTTGATACATGCCTTATTTTCATAGTAAGAATCTTATGCTTTATAACGAGAGAGCCACACCTTTCTGAGAACACCGTGAGAAAGATGAGAAACACAGTCCGTTAGAACGAATCAACCTGATGTGTATTGTGCTCAGCCGTCTAGCCACATGGCAACGTGAATTGTGGACCTTGGGTTAGAAAAACGAATCAATTAGTGCTTTAGTTTTGGAAAGAAATTATTGATGCACATTTCCTCCCAGAGTTGGAAAGGCTGCGGATTTAGACACACTGGGCGCTGTTCCTTTCTGGATATCATTTTTGTAAGAACATCACAGCCAGATATTTGCGTGATATATTACGGAATAACGATCAGTTGGTGGGTTATTGATTGACAAATGAAAGTGTAAATCCGGGAGGTAGTGCACAAATAACAAGCATAGCGTTTTTGAAATGGCAGGACATCTATGCTCGAGTGCAAAGCTATATTTCAATTGGTGTTTTACATACCGTTCTGTATCTCACTGCAGCTAGCCCAGATGGACTGACCGGTCAACGTGCCTGTAGTGTGCACGAATCTGTCGACAGCACTCATCATGTGTCGTTAAATTTTAAAATTAAACCTACGAATGTTGTAAAATGGCATGGATTACATCGCTATCAAGTTAGCTGCCTATTGCTTCTACAGTGGCGTTTATCGCGATACGGTGCTTTAGAATCTGTCGCACACAGCTGCGCATCTTCGTTTCAATGACATACACAGTGGACTTAAAGGCCCATGTGACTTGTAAGTGAATGAATGGCTAAGCTGAAATGACCGCGATAGTCTAAATGAAAACTACTTGACTTAAAAAGAAAAGCGATTTTTGTGGTTGTGAAAATTCGGTTAGCAGAAGGACGTGAAACAAACTGACTACAACCATACCGCTGCTACAGACAGCAGCAATAATACCAACTGGTAATTTGTTGAAATATTGGAATCTCAGGTGAGTTTATTGGCTGCTGATCAGGTAGCTGTTGAGGAGACATCATCAGTGCACAGTGCGCATCAACTGCGCACTGGTGATGTCTCCTCGTGTGGTGACGGAACGTTTGCAAGCCAATCGCCAAGCTCGGCGAACAGATCAACAGCCACCTGATCAACAACCAATATTACCGACTATATATGGGTGGAAGATCTCTTATCTACTTGGGTATGGAACTCTTCCGGGAATCTGACGGGAGGTCTCACCCCGACACCATATTCCTTGATGATTTCCCATCACCGAGTTGCTTCTATGTGTGTGTCCTACTGAACCGTTTCATCTACATTGCATCTCAACCACAAACACTGCCATAAGAACCAGTTCTCATGCATGGCCGGATGAAAGGCCATCAATATATTATAATAAAACTTCAATTTATCAGCTCCCGCCTCCATTGTGCAGCAACCTACCCCACCTCCCCGAGTCAACGGTGAACGAACCTGTGGCAGTTACAACCATTGTACGACAAGTAGGCGGTTATTACAGCTGACAATGAAATGAAAAAGAAACTTCCATTTCAGTCAACTGTAACAACTTACGACCAATGAATTTAACATAATCCCATAATGGTTTGGTGAAGGGCCGTCGAATTCTGACGTTAACGAATTTGATGTGTGTCTGCATGACGTTTAAAAAGTTTTCTTATCCGTTTTCCCAGAACTGTCTGTCCTACCGGTTATTTCGGTTGAACTGTTCTCGACATTGATTGAATCGTTGTCAACCACTAGGCCTCGAGACTTTCGGCCTCAAGATATTAAGGACCGAGTAGCACCGAATCAAATTTTAACACCCAGCCGTACACCCAGCTAAATTTGCGAATTCCCGGAGGCCAAAAATTGCACCCATTTTTTTGATGTGTAGCCCATCCAGACTAAAATTTGGAATCGAATATAATTTTGGACCGAAATCTCAGGGCGGTTAACGACCGACGTGCTCACGTGCAGACGTTTTTCTGCATATCTACACCCACTTGTCTGAAAATCCACTCGCAACCACGGTGAGAGCTTCCTGTCATACAAGGGAAACAGGAACATGTGGGACTTTGTGTTTTATTTCCCTCATTCTTGCATGTTCATTCAACTGTGCCGCATTTTAGTGGCGTAACATCTTTTAACATAAACCCGCCATCACAACAACCTCAATATACATCACCACAAAACAACGCAAAGTTTTGCGCATTCATACGTCGTAAGAACCGCGCTAATGGATGGCGGATTTTCAAGGGATCCAACGTTGTTACTAAAAGCTTTTCTCTGATGATGAAAGTAACATTCGTGGATACCTCTGCTATTATCAGTTAAGATATTTGTTGGGATGCATTTATGGCTTCACTATTCTTACCTTGGGTGTTTACGTCGTGGAGTTCTTCCGCAGACTGCACCCCATCGCAACACCGAATTCTGTTGAATTTATCACTCCTAGGCTGTATGGTACAATAAAAGTACTTGTAAGATAGCCTTCCATCCCTATTATCATTTATTATCATTTGTTTTTGAAGAGCATGGGCACAAACATAAAAAGTGAATGCAAGCGATGAATGCAAAAGAGTAACAGGAGAATATGGGAGAAAAGAGAGAAACGTCTCATTCGAAATCATGCCAAGAACATTTCCATTCTGATGAGATGAATCCCAAAGTATGTAAAGATTTTAGTGTAGAAACACGCGTCTAAAGACCAACAACGGAAGAAAGGACAAACAATGTTGAATGCTCTTCAAGGCGCGGTTGGCGCTAGCACAGTCGAGACTCGCACAAACTGTCCATCATACTGGGTCTGGTGTGAGATCAAGTGGCAAAAATGTACATTCAACGCCATGTGCCACGCAAAAACGTGTCAGTAAAAATCAGTCATTCTCATGTGCCACACTTCAGTAAAATCAACTAGTGGATCTGTGTTAAACTTTACATTAAACGGTTTCTAATCTCTGTGCCACTCAAATAATTCAAATACAATGACGTTTCTTCTCCCGGCACTGCTCAAAAGATATACTCCAACTCGATAGAGTTGACAGTGTGTTGGTCATCTGTAGTTTATAGATGGCCGGAATCATAATTTAATAGATTTAAAGTGAGTTTACTTTTGGCAGGGAACATCACGCATACTAGTTCATAATTTTAAGGTTTTTTCTTTAAAAAGTTCAGTGGTTACCATCGTAAACCCAGAGTCGCATCCAGCGTATTAAACTGGGAATAAACTTCCCAGGTAGCAAACCACAATTGTTTTGAACACAAATGTTCGCCCTCGAATCCGTTCTTTTTACTGAAGACAATGAGAGGATTGACAAATATCCTGTCAATAGATTCTACATATTGTTTTTGATATAGTTGCACTTAGCTCCTAGTCATTTCCTTTTGGCTTCTCCTTTAATATTTTCACTGTTCTAATTACGTGCTTTCATAAGAGGCCTTGTGCTTTGACCAGCTTCTCACCTTTTATGGAGTGGAATCTACTCTACAAATTCTTTTCGCAAGACCTTTGCCGGATCATTAAACCCAGCAGACATTTGAACGTCTGCATCAGGGAAGCCAGAAATTGCCCCTCGATAGATTGGACACATGAGCCTTCAAAAATTTAGAAGAATCTCAGTGAAACCTTTGCCGAGGCTTTCCAATGGACCTATTCTTGAGCATCTTGTACTCAAAACTCCTTAGTTCTCCTCATCGGCTGCGCTACTGAAACCGTTCTTTCAAGCGGTCATATACACTTACTTCATCCCAAAATCTGACTTTGGCATGCTTTTATGAACACTATGAAGCATTTCTGTTCCTTAACTCTTGTTGTACTAATACGGAAGCCCTGACTCGGTCAATCTATAGGACGCGGCAGTTTAACGACTAAGAAAGCCATGCGGTCCCAAGTGCCCGTAAGCACACCCTAAAGAGTAAAAATATTATATGGATTAAGACACAACATAGCATTTTGAAGGCAGTTTGAGGACGGTTTTCAAGGACGTAGGAATGATGCAGATCGTATACATTATCTGGTTCATCTCATCTCAAATCTGGAGTGAACGGATAACTGTGAGTTCAATTCTGACCGCAGACTTACTGGAAGTACATTTCGCGCTGGTGAATTTTACCACCATTTACTCAGATAGCCTACATTTCAGGTGAAATTTCGGGCAATGTAACGTATAGTTTTTACGTCCACTCGGCTCACCTTGTACTGAGGCCTAGGGATAACAGGCACAAGTGAAGGCAAACACCTGAGTTCACGTCTGTTTCATGCCTCTTCATTCAACGTATCCCCGGTGATTGTGATAGGCTTTAGAGTATTGCGGTCAGAAGCAACGGTTGCGTTTTATCTACGACTACTGGGAAATCGTGGCAATGGCCAACCTAGCAATATCAAGAACATCCCCTTAGATAGCTGCATGCACACGTGCAAACGTTTTTACTAAATTATTATATACTAATTATATGGTACAAGACACCATACTGTCCTGCCGTGTCTTACTATGGGAGCAATTTAATACACACTACTGCTACACCATACTGTGTCATACTACGTCATATTACATTAATGTTGCCACGTGATTATCGCCTATTTGTATTACGCTGAGGGATTTCAAACTGGGCCGGAATACCGCTTTAGATAAGATTTTCATCTGTCCTAGTTACGCCAGTGTAGTCAAAGGCTGAAAGCAACCACTCTCATATCTATCCGATGTCACATTCAGACAACTGCAAATGTAGCAAAAGCAGTAAAAATGACTCTTCATTTTTTCATTAACTTGCCTGTGTATTTCTTGTCTACTCATGACCTATGAGTGACTAAGGACTTCTGACATCTGGAGTTTTAGTGTACACGAGCATACCCTTCTCGTTAATCGAAAAGCGACACCAAATAAAATTCTCCATCATTCTTATTCGTTAGACGGAATCGAGTCAAATCTGCTGTCCGTCAGACTCCGGATAAGCTCCCACACCCAACGGCCTTGTTAGACAAAATTGGTTATCTATTTGGTGGCGCTTGTCTTCTTTTAATCCAAAGCAATTCAGCAGGATCTCGAAAATTATGAACATTTAATCAATAAGTGATTTTAGAGAACACCTCACCACATGCCGTCCGTTTTTGTTTATCTGAGCCAAAGTTGACCGTTTAGCATCCATTTTGCATTTTTATTGCCACTAATGCTCAAGTGAAAATAAAGTATACGACTTGGCATTGAAGTGCTTTTTCGTTTTCATTCGCTTTCTTTAGAGGAACAGTGTTTGGCTCTTTGTGTGTGTCGAATGTGCTCTAATTTGTTTTAATCATTTAACCTGTCAAATCATGTTAGATTTAAATGTGACCTTGGTTAGGTAGTTCAAAGCAAAAACCACATAAATATCAAAGAAATAACTCATGTCATGAGTTAATTCCATTTGGCTGCCGGGAAATGTCGTGTTTCTTTTTGGCTGAAGAAAAGGTCCTTTGAAATCACTGAAATGTGTGAGGATCGCCGGAGGTGGGGATGCAAGTTAGTAAGCCTTCGTGAAAATACAGAAGTCGTTCTTCAATCTAAAAATTAGCCTGCACAAACGTGAAAATTACCTTACTGGTACCGGTAACCTAAGTGTCTATGGCAAAATCTGACTTTTTGCCGGCTGACTGTCACCCTTTGTAAATGTCACTGGGGGCCATTTCGTCGAAAAATTGTCGTATTACCAAGCTGTCACTTTACTCAATATTCTGTTGCTGGATGCTTCATTACTGATTTGAGACAAACTTGGCTGTACCCATTAAAACATGTTTGAGTGTTACTTCTCCCATTTCAAGCTGCTAACCGCAAGTTGCACACAAAACGGAAGCTAACTGAATAGCAAACACACGGACGAAGCAGGCCTTCTCTGCTTCTCTGCGCTTCAGCAAATGCGTTTCGTCAGCTGGCGTGATCCCCTAATTGCTAAAATTGCACTTCTTCAAGTTTTTGACCACAATCATCGACGTTCTTTTCCGTTCAAAATGTTGAACAAGTGTAAACAACATGCACGGGACGAGAACGGATGCGCACACGGTAGGAACGCTCGAAAGAAAAACGGATATTTGCTCTCCAGGTCCCATGCAAATAAAAAAACTGAGTGATAGATGGCAAAGTTATTTCAAATTAGTTGAAAAACCTTGCATTTTATATTTGGCGTTGTTATGTTTGATTCAAATATATCATTTATTTGGCCGGATCCGTTGAGGAACTAACGATGCGTCAGTTGCTGAGGCATCATAGCCTGCGTCAGATGAAGAAATTCAGTGGAACTAATCAATATATCGGGTGATGGTTACATATTTGGATAGAACAATATCCCCAATTTTCAGCTGGAAGTCATGAATACCTTGAAATCGCAAATACTGGTTCACTCACCGAGGGAGAAGTCGGCCATAAAGTGATTGGAAGTTTTAAAAAAATCAGGCAAACTCTGGCGGGTATTTGTACGCCTCAGTCGTGGCACACGAAATGCAGTGTCGGGACATCTTAATGGTGATCCACAACACGGACATACAACTGACCTTCTAGTTAAGTGCTTTATGTGAAACTGATAACCAACAGTAACAGTCGTTGAAAAACATCAACGCGCTAGCGGAAGAATAACCAAGTTAAAATAGTCATCAGAAAATTTCCTATGATAATTCATTTCGTTGTGTCCTATGCAACTTGCCGGATGGTAGCGCACCGCCAGCTGAAAATTAGAGATCTATGCCGAAAGGATTTCTCCCGGCGCTACCACTTATTTCCTGTAACAAATTCTTCAACAAGTTTTGGCTCCCCCATCTCCAACTAAAAATATGAGGAACTCCTATAAAATGTTGACCCTTTAGCTAGTTTTTTATTCACGCACGTAGGATTCTGCGCGTCCGCGGATGGGTAAAAACAGTAAGCATCAGATCATAGGGTATGAACGGGCACCATCCATGAAGTAGGTCATTAAACGCTGCTGTGTGGTCTCCGACTGACCCACGGCAATCGAGCCTTTCGCTGGCAAACACGATGCATTTGTGGACATATTTTGCTTGTTAGTGATTGGCGGTACCGTTAAAAGTTTTTTAACCGCTTTTAAATGTGATCTGACACTCGTTAGACCCCTCACCGTGACTACAGGAAATCCAATGAACTCTCACGCAGACTGAACTCAAGACGTCATACAAAGGTCCATCTTCTTATAATAGGTAAAAGAAACAGAACAGACGGATAAATGCTTGTAAATGCTACAAGAATTTGTGGGAACAAGTTGTCAGCCTCATGATCACTGTCGCATGAATCCTGAGGAAGCACCCTTCTGGGCGTATTTGCACTCTGGTTAGTCTTCGTTTTGGACAGATAGTCATTTGAAGAGACACTGACGCATCTGTGGAGGCCTTCTACACGTATGCCACTAAACACAATTGGTGCACATTTGCCAAACTGTCGGTATTCGCCGATCCACGTCACTTACTTAGAAACTGAAAGCTTCAGCTCTGGACTTCAGACACGTAAGAAGAACAAACTGTGACCAAACCCTTGTTCGTGTGATACTGATCGGGATCTAACTTCACGAGCTGCGATTAACTAGTGAAAAACTCACATGCTGGCAACAATTAGGATAGGATGTATAAATCGGAAAAGTTTGAACTAAACTGTCAAGTGCGTAAGGACCAACGGAGTCGGCAAATGTCCAAACTACCGAGGCTATCGCAGTTGTCCTGTTTTCCCTCCCAGTTGCACTCATACGCAATCTGTACAGACTCACATTGAGGCTGCATCACGACTTTCTTACTCGATAACAGTAATTACGATAAGTTGCTACTAGCTGATTTACGGCTAGGTTACGAATAAGATCAGTCCTACCTCCGGACGGCAACACAACTTCTCCCCGTAGCCGTTTGCAGTAACAGTGATGTGAGTTTAGGATAGCGGACGCTGATTGTTGACTGCGAAAAATACCTTTGCTTAGCTGAATAGTTAAGCACAATTCGGAATTCTTAAGCCGACGGCGAATAGCTGATCAAACAGACATGCTGTCAGTTGGAATTTCGCGCTGAAAGTGCGGTCAGTGCGTTTTGAAAAGCCACGAAGCACGAGGGTAAGTTCGCGCTGAAACCGTATTGAATAAGATTTCTAGAGTAAATTACGAGGCCTTCCCTCTGTGCGACTCATGAAGGGATCAGATGTGTAGCTATCCAGCACAGGAAATTTCAAGAACGTCCGCTTAGATAGCTGCATGCACACGTGCAAACGTTTTTGCTAAAATATTATATATTAATTATATGGTGCCAGGCACCATACTGTACTGCCGTGTCTTACTATAGGAACAATACTGTTTACACTATTGCTACACTATTCTGTGTCATACTGCGTCATATTACATCGATGTTGTTTTGTGATTATCGCCTATTTGTACTACGCGGTGGGATTTTTGTTTGCTCATACCACTTAGCGGCTACAATTCACCTGTGAATGAACGTACACCGGTTTCTGCTTCTCGGGCATTTTGCTGATCAAAGGTTGATCGGCAGTAAAATGGCAGTACAGTTTTGACCCTAAACTCGATTCTGTCGTGTGTCCTACCTTAAAAATTTGCAGCAATTTTATGTAATTAGAATTGCGTTTGACCAACCCCGCCTAAATAAAGTCCTATGGAAATGTAGCCTCCAATCGTCCCAGAGTGGAGTTGTCACAGTCGGTTGCGAACTCTTTTTTCTGTGGGGACGAAACGGTAATATCCCCCGGTAAAATGTTCCACTGAATGCTACCCTAATAATCTAACAAAAGCTGACTCAGTCAGGAGCATCAATGCCGGCTGTATTTAAGCGAGCACATTAAGAACGTATATAGTAACACAGTGATGGTTTGTGGAGAACGGCGCAGGGAGAACAAATGAAATCGAGAGAACTTATCCACATAGTGTGCACGGTTATTACACTGAAATGTTAGATATTCCATTGCTATGATAGCTCCAGAATTGGCACAACATTTTGCTCAATATTTTATCCGAATTGAATATATCACTTGGGTCTTACCAACGTGTGTGTCACTGGTCCTTGCGTTTCAAACACGAGCAGCAAGCACTTAACGTTTACAGTTCCGCCTCCACTGGGTTCAAATTATTTCGTGGTAGAACCTTGTTCGGTTTTGGTGCCCCATACAGAGGCTACAGGCTCTTTAGACAAGCAGAAGATTCTTTAGGTTCATAAATCTGCGGAAGTTGAAGTTCCTGCCTGACAAAGTACTCTTTTGGTATACACCCATTTTAAGCGATTTGTCTGAACCTCTCGTCCATGTAGCATGCGGCAACCAGAACGTGTTGTAATTTGTTCATCACTACCTGCGACGGAGACGAATTTAAAGGACTTGAATAAATTTATCGCTGCCTTATCGATTTCGTAAATGCTAGAAGTGTCATCGAAATGACGACAGTAACGAAATAAAAGCACAGAAGTTGGTTTTAGATCAGTTTCCTCAATTAGTAGAATTACCTAAAATCCACCCATGCTTGATAATGCGTTTACCTTCGATGCGAAGAGTTAACTGCGAAAGATCATCAGTGATCTGTGAACTACGGCTATAACGACGGTTCTTATGCACATTGCTTCTTTACAATAAAACAATGGCGCTCAAAACCTTTCTGCTATTGTTCCATCCTTGTTGAGATCAACGACCAGTGTGCACTCCACAAAACTGCTGGGAGTTCCACACTCAAATTACCCGGCAACTAGTTTGAAGGCGCAAAATTTTCATTCACGAGCGCGTGAGGAGCAGTAGGCAGAATTTAACGCCACTCATTTTTGGAGATGCATAGAAATCTTCGTTAGCCGGGTGACTCTTTGATTGTTGATCATTTGAATATTGATCTGTTCGCCGCGGCTGGAAATAACCTTGCGACCTTTTCAATACCAAAAGCCGAAACATCATCAGTGTGCGGCTGGGTGAATATCTTCTCGGTAACCCTGTTCAGTCATATAGCTCTGGAACAACATTTATGTCCTGAGGTGGCTGGTTAATTTGATATAATTTTCTGCGGATTTTTACCATCGTTAGATCATCCGTCATCACATTGTTTAATGTTTTTTGTTTCACGTTCCGTTTGGCCTGTTCTTTTGCTGTACTGCGTTGTGGTCCAATCTTCTCAAGGTTGATTTGTTGATTGCACCGCCTAGTTTGCCTCAAGAGAACAGTCATTGTCTTTGTGCTCTCCAGATAATTAGATGTCCTCAGTTCGGCCTTGTGGTTTACTGACAAAGTGCAAGTTCCAGCTTAATTGACTTTTCCGTTTGAATCGGGCTTTTTTGCTCTCTTTTGGAGTTTTCTCCTTGGTTTCTTGGGGGTTTTGAGCTTTGTAGTCTTGGTTCAATAAGCAGGTAGGTACACTAACCAGATACTTGGGACTTCGAGCCACATACCTGGGAAGAAAACCAGATACTTGGGACTTCGAGCCACATACCCTGGGAAGAATCATTGTTCATGTAGATGGATTTATATTCGTCCCATTAGTATTAGTGAATAAGTAGTATCTTCTCCGGCTTGCCTTACGCCCGATAACTGAGGGTCTCCTGACTACCGGTGTGCAATATAGGGAAAGTGAATAGTCGTCTTCATGTTTGTAGTTTTATTATTGGGTTTGTAACTGACAAAAATATCGCTCGTGTAACATTTATAAAAGGGTGAGTTTTAAGAAATGCGTTTAGTCTATGTGACAGATGCCTTTATTAAAACAGTTTTTAAATTGACGTTTCATTCTCTTTTTGATTGAACAGCCTCCCGTTTTTGTGGTTTTCTTTATTTGATTCGGTTGGTTCGTTGGATTTTTTTGGGTCAGTTCAAAGTCCCACATTTGTGCAATTTTTCGTTAGCATTTGGTGGCAGACAGTGTTGATATCGATGCGTTTGCGAATCGATTTCTTTGTGGATCACTACACATCCCCTAACTCCCAGTTACCGCTTTATTCCGGTTGATTTGAGATTCTTCTCTGTCTTTGTGGGTTGAAATAGTTACCACACGGTTATCTAGTAGCAAACTTGAGTTCGCGTATTCAATCAGCAAAAACCAAAGGGCTCACTGAAGACAGCTACATCTCGAAAGATCACAGGAATTATTGAAATTTTGGCGTGACAATCAACTGCATTGATGAGCCTATGCTGTGACGTTACTATACGCATACACACGCACCTAACAGACATAGAAAATATGCTAGTCCAAGGATTCGTTCTATTAGTGAATATACACTCATTTGCAAACTAATTTGGTTTTTCGAGAGTCTCAGCTGGAATCCAACTGAATCTCTCACTTTTGATATTTCCAGGCAACTGAATGTGCTGTATCAGGCCGCCTCATGTTTCAGTCGCGCTACGATATTCGAGATATCGTAATAATACACTACTCATAAGGCTGCTGAAAATCCGTCGTCCACGTCCTTTTATTATTTATACTGGGATGTGTGGTACGTATTATTGTTGGTCATAAGCCTATAAGTGTGTCCACTAACAGCAATTTCTTTCCGTAATCTATGTAATAGAAACGGTTGCAGTTCTGTCTTTTTTTGTCTCGACAAGATAGCAGTCCCCATGAAACCACGAAATGACGCTTCGTACCTTTTCTAATATACCAGTAAATGCGTCACGAAATTGAGTTGTACACACGTAGTTGGAACCACAATTGTAGCGGAGCAAAAATTTCAACAAAGCACTTACTCTGTGGATTTATATAGCACGCGACTTGCCGAGGGAATGTTCCAGAGAGTCTCCACAAGGTTCATGAAAAATTGCATGCCAACGGATTTCCTCTCGACCGTCATTGGATGCTGTATGAGCGCAATGCCATTACCAATTTCCCTGTATACCAAACATACAAACATTCAAAACTTTGAAAAGACGAAACAAGAACGCTTGGAAAAGCTGCAAACCTAACTGTTTTAAATTTTGAACTCACGCACTAGTGAATGCCATCCAGCAATGAAAAGTTTATTTCGTGCTTGGGGACATTTAGCGGGTTTCTGACAATTTTTATGCAAACTTTCACAGCTACCCCGAAGGGATCAGGATAATTTTTCAAGCGGGAGAAAGGACTTTTCAGGGAGAGTGGTTACGTTTTCAGCAAAGCCACCAAGTCTTTTGAAGTATAGGTTATTTCTACTGGAAAATTTTCCATCTAAAAATCGTTTGCACTGGTCGCGCATATGGTAATTTCGACTTAAAAAATCGGGCTTGGAAAGAAGGGTTCAGCTCGGTGTTACACAAGAACACCTCTCTTTTTGTGGTTAGCTTATTCACTCCCGTTAGCATTGATCAATTAAGCTGAACTTGTAAACCACATGGAAAAGAAAGCTGACTCAACCGGCAGTTAGCTTCCGTCATTCCAAAGTCTGGGCTTGTCGTTATAGCTCAGTTAAATTGTGCCAACCTCTTACAAACGGGGTCAATGAACACCTTAAATGTAATAGTGAAGCTATACGTACCATTTACTTTAAAGATTAAATAAGAGATGAACTGGTGCATTGGCAACGCTGTGGAATGTATGTAGCTCGGGTGGGCTGCTTGGTTGTTGGTCTGTTCGCCGAGCTTGGCAGTTGGATTGCAAACGTTTCATCACCGACCGAGGTGACATCGTCAGTGCAGGGTTGAGTGGTGCATTCTAATTCAGAATTAGAGCGAGATTTGAAAGTTAGGGACGAAGTTAACCCATTGGTTGTTGGATGATTAAGGCGACTGAAATGAGACGTATGTCTTACAGTTTCAAAACGACATTCAAATCCTTATTTTGGAGTTAATATTTCAAAGTGAGTCGAGTAACTATTGTTCTTATCAAAAATCGGAACAGTGCGGGAATTTAAGGACCTTCAATGATTTTTCGGAGAGGAAACCAGTAGAGGCGATTTCCTAACCTTAGTCTATTTGGGGTTGGATACCTGCGGACCTAATGATGGATTAGCAAAGAGATATCAAAATTGGCGCCGTGTGTCCGTCGCGTTATACATAGCGAACGGAGCATCCAGGTTCATTTAAGGTAGTCATGGCCGGTTTTGTGAAAAAGGGTTTTATTAAGAGGTATTATGCATGCCGATAATTTATTTACTGGATAAATTCATCTAAGTTAAAAGAGCATTATCTAAAGACATCAACGGATTGGCCCCATGAGGGTTTTGAATGGTAATTTAACCCTGGTTTCAGAAGAATTTGGTAAGATATCAGTGGCACTACTACCCCAAGGTGATTTGCTTCTGAAATAAGTACTTCGTTAGATCAACTGAGCAGGTTATCAGAACAGCTGGAAGAATGAGACAGAAATGCCTTTTTAAACTGATGGAGTAAATCGAAGCTGAATTTTGCCCATATTTCTTACTCGTTAGCACGGACAAACAAAATTTCCGTTGGCATTAAAAGTGGGTAGGGTTGTGAGACTTGTATTTCCAGTTTGAAACACTTTAGTCTAATTTTCACCTTGAATATGGCACACAAATGTTTCTGATTTATGTGAGATAGGTGAGGGCTAGTAAAGTCGAGTTGTGTAATTGGGATGTTAGACAGTCTAGGCTTTACTTTACTTAAACCCGTACCATTTCACTGGTTACATCGATGCCTCCGTCTGGTTGATCTAAGACCACTTTACGTGCATTTGTCAGTGCATTCTTGTGTTCTGTTCAAGCTAGGATGTTTGGTGGTTTCCGCCACCTCGGTCACTAGTTAGTGGAAGTAATATATCTCCCCATAAAGCTCACGAGTTTTCCAAATCTAGTCTATCGAGTGTTTAGTGCAATTCTTGCCGTGTTCGAGCATCTCATCATTACGCAAGCATGATCTGTATTTCGCGATGTTTATTCTCCACGACATTTGTGTTTCTTATCTGTTTGTACTCAGAAAATCTTTATGCATTCGCTAGATTTTACCTTCTGTCCGCACTTCTTGATCCTCTCGAGAGGGGTTGGCTCAGCAGATCATCTGACGTATTCAGAGAAACCTAACTAAGTGACGTAATTTATCAATAAAAACATGGTATTACATGTAAATAAGTGCATATATGGAACGGATACAAACATTAAATCATTGAGATTTTAATTTTTATTGTTTAACCGGTTTAATAGTTTTGAATAAGATTGAAAACGATCATAAAAGCAAAAGAAACGGCAAATCGACTTGAATTGGCGATATAATTATGTGTGCATAACACGTGGTAACGCAAGTGGTCAAAAAACGTGTGTAAATGTTTTTCAAAATTGGATCGACGTGTCAGGGGTTGAGGAAAGCATCACATCCACGAGTTACCCGAAAATACAGAAGAGTTCGAGCAAGGGATGGTATGAACTAGTAAATTGAGTTACGGGCTCTTTCAGATGCTTAATGCTAAGTACAGATATTTTCGTTTCACAGTGAAGCTATAATTTTAACCATGTTTATCAACCCTGCACCGTCTGTTTTGCATACATTGACTGTTGCTGCTAAGTCTTTGTGAATTAGCACAATATCTCCCCTGGTTGTCAGCTGGTCAAACTCACTTTCATAATACACCAAGATGACAATGTATGTAGGCTATTGACATTTCGCTCTTATCTCTTCAGTCGCAGTAACAAAACCAATCAATTTAAATAGTAAATATAGATACATAGAANGTAAATATAGATACATAGAAAAGAAAGAGTGTGGGAAGTAGTCACTAGTTGTGAGCCAATTGAGTTCATTCCTGAATTCCAAGGCCAGCTGACCGCTTCTATCAGCGTGATGTTTGCTCGCAAGCTGGGTAGGTGTTGTGTGATTAACCTGGCCTCTGAACGCAGTAATACGGTCAACTCTGTACCCAGTGGACGGAATGTACTTGGCGATCGTTGAGTTGGACCTAAACCCAGATTTATTCGGCTCTCCGTACAGCTGCCACTGTTTCACTGTTTTGTTGCTGTTTCTACCTATTTGTGACGTAGTATTGATGGTTGTCAGCATTGCGAATGAAGAGATGGAAGCCAAACCTTGGCATCTCGTAACCCTTGTCTACTTGACTTATCACTCGGACGGATAAAAGGGACTCAGCGACTCCAGTTAAACGCAATAGAAAGTTTCTTTCTTTACTGAATTTGTCCTCCTGGTCAGCAGAATCATCGTATTCACAGCACTTCTGTTCGATTAAGCACTGTTGCAACTGAACTGGTGAATAATGGTATGTAAACCAAAAGCCCTAGCACAAGACCTAAGTGAAAAGTTAACTAAAGTGCCACGAATATGGCCTCTAACCCCATTCAGTTTGATGTCAAAACCCTTTTCACATCTATACTAACAGACAATGAATTTTTTAAACATTCAGAATCGATTAATTATAACCACTGAAGGAGACTTCACTGACTGGTTCATCACCGGCGTTGGATTTTGTCAACTAACTCACTTGACCAGAAAACTTGTATGAGAAATGAAATACTGCCCAGTAGTCAAGCAATTGATGGTTTGCCACACCCAGCGGTCGGTCGAAAACAGTTCCCAGATGATTTGTACTTAATTCAGCTGCGCGATACTTCGATATCAGTTTTCCCATCACACGAAATGAACTTGAGGTGTCCTAAGAATTCAAAACATCTGACAGGTGTGCAGTACCCTCCAACTTTTAACAGGTTCACCATACCCCATGTAAGTATCGGAGAAAGCAACCAGGTGGACATATTGTTTATTTGTGAAAGAAATTGTGAGTGATTCGGCTCACCACCTTCCAGTTGATTGTTCCTCTGTGTTTTAGGCTGGGAAGTGAGAGCTGGCCCTCAATGTCATTAGAATGTGTGGGTGAAGACCCGGTACTGAATTAAGAAGAAGACCTAGATCTGGGATTCACGGTTAAGTGAACAAACGCAAAAACTTCTGTGACCCGTTTCATCTGATGTTCGACAGTAACGTCACTTATATGGCTGCGTGACCAGTGGGGCGGCTCACAAAGAACCAAACTGACTGAAAACCATTTATCTCATAACCCTCATAAGTGAGTGTGAGTGAGCCACGTAGAGTCTTCCTCAAACGGATGATGAAGTGTGGTGTAAATCAGGGGTCGTTCTAAATCATGAATGCTAATTCATTCATGTCACAGTATCTCTGTGGTTGTCTGAATATTCAGACGATCTCAGAGACAATATGGCTATAATTCTAACTATTTTCAACAAAATGAATAGAGGAACAAGATTGTTGTGGGCCCAAAATAAATGGGAGGAAGTAATATGCAATAATGTATTCGCTGTGTTATCGGCTGTCCTTATTCGTCATTACTTTGTACATTTTCTAACCTGCTATGCTTACGGCCCAGTCTACTTGCATGCATGGCCACACGACGCCCGACACCTCCAAAACAAAAATGGAATATAGACATATGGCGAGGTGGAAGATGGTCAGTTTGAAATCCACATGATGGCGTCGACCAGGAAAACTCACTTCCGAGAACTTCCGTAATATGATCTCTTTGGCACGTAGCACAAAATTGGCTATTTATGTTCAGGATGCTAACAGTGGCAAACACATGTGAGATCATTTCGACCTTCGGATTTGCTTATACTTCATTAAGGTCGGGTGCTACTTTCACCGCAATGAGTAAACATTTATTTTCCTTGAATGTTGCACAAATCCATTGTGAAGGAAAGGATTCCCAAGAAATTTTGAAACAAGGCTGCGCTAAAGTAAGTTTGAGCCACTCAATAAAAGCATGCGGTTGACTGTAAGTTTCCTTTAGTTACAGATTAAAAGTGCTGGTTTTCTTGGTCCTTTTGACTTGTCAAACACGCGTAATTCTTTCAAATGTGTCCCCGAGCCTCCGTATGAAGCTGAGATCAACCGAACTAGTAGAAAACCTGGTGTGAGAATCATATGGAAGAACACAGGAATGCAACTTTCCACCCTTAGGCTCTGTCTACATTTCAGTGACAGTGAGAGCCAGCTTTTTATTTTGACCAACCTGACACGCACTAAGCAAATTGAGAATGTCAAATGGAGCAATAACATTTGATGTCCTTGCAGTTGGTTTATTGAGGAGGGGGCGAATTACAACAATGTACACTTGCGAGATAGTTTTACTTCTTAGGACTCCCAGCTTTCACGTTAAATGAAGATAAAACACCTGTTGCAACATTCTAACTGACTTCTGTGCACCTTGGAACTAATCCTGCGCATCTAATTTTTAATCCAACATGATTTTGAATGACGTTTTGGTAGGCGACTTTCTGTTCACCCGAAAAAGTCCATTTAATCCCTTGACTTCTGGCCTGATATCCTAGCCTCCGGGGGACTGCAACTACTGAACTATATAAGGCTCGTTTAACCAACTTCATCTGAAATCCATGGATCAGTGGGTGTATCTTTTGCTTCGTAACTTACTACTGCGTAATCTGTTCTCCGCCAATCTGCTTCTAGTGCCTTTTGTAAACAGATTTTCCATATACTTAACCGCACAACCGAAACCAGTTTATCGATGTCAATCTGTTAGGCAAGGTGGATTGATAGTAAGGGCAATTTGGTTTTGATTAAGGATGTTGAAGTTACAGATGGGTTACCTATTTTCTCATTGGATTTTATTAGTCTGGTTCGGTTGAATGATACACTATGCCGCGTAGCGGGAAGCGCGATTATCGAAAGATTCAGCGGCTACTATTCAAACTTTTCCCATCTCATGCATGCAGATGAACTACGTCACACTGTCTGGCAAAAGTAAGGGCAACTTGCTCGCTCAATGATATAACCTAGATTGCTCACGGAATAAAGCATTCATATTGTTTTGCGTCGTTTTGTTTTTTAAATGAAAGCCTTTGTACTAGAATCCGGGGATGAGGCACTCAAATAATTCATGGAAAACAAGTCAGTGTAAAGTCCTTTTACAGTCTAATTCCGGTTTCTCCTGTCTTGTGCTTGGTGGGCTGGGTGCAGTACCCGCATTTCCATCAATCCCGTTTCTTACCAATGCCCCATAATTTGCGTCCGCGTGTTGACCCACTTATTAGCAAACCAAATGGATACCAAAATGAATCTCACCAGATTCTCTTTCAACTCGATGTTTGTCGTAGAGATCGTGGTACGTGTTGATCAAGCAGAATTTAGGATAAAAAGCGATTTACTTGGTCATTCATTCTTGTTGACAGCGGTAGTGAGAAAACAACCATCGTTTATACAAACATTCTTAATTGTGCACAACACATAAGTTCCAAGACGCATGAGCAAGACTGGTTCGGACACATGGTTGGACTAAACAACCCAAATGATTATCCAGAAATTAATCGGTTAAACACGTCTGAATTATTTTCAAACGTTAATGCGTTGTTGACAGCTACCTGATGTGGATGAGATGTGCAGAGGATGGATAAAAATAATCCACGTCTGTCTTAGGGTACCTGTTTTCTCAATACCTTCTCAGGCACAGGTTGTACTGGCTATCCTGATGTGTGCGCTATCGTATAGCTACCATCTATCAGCTATCCGCCGTTTTCTGACGTGGATACAAGCGCCTTGTTTGAATCGGTATCGCTATTTATATTTCATCCACAAATGCAGTCATTTGGCGTCATTTCTATGTTGTTGCTTTACCATCACCTCGTGCGTGAACTGAAAAGTTAATTTTGGTTAGCTAAACAGCAGCACCGTCTTGTCCAAGGAACTGACGTGAGCCCGAACTAGTCGACCTTTCTGGTGTGGCGAAGGGCAGTACTGGTCGATGTACTTTGTGATACCGACTATCTCGCTAACTTGAGTCGACTCAGTGGCACACTAATTTTGACCAATATTGGTGACTCCAAGAAGAAAACATTTGCAAAGTGCTTTGTGGTAACAGCTTAAGCCCCCTGTCCAAAAAGTAAATATGTTTAGGGTGTATGAGCGAATCTATCCTAACAATGTGAGGTGAGCCATGATTAAAGGAAACTAGAATTCAACCATCTTTAGTCATGTGTTGATTTAAAATGTGGGCCCATTTGCAATGTCCATCGTCTTCGCAGTTTGTACCCTTCCACTCGTAATTTCCTATCCGTATTACTGTTTGTGTATGGCTTCTACGCAGAAAGTCGTCTATGAACGTCGTGACAGTTGAGAAAGTTTTACTTCTTTTAAAGATCCCTTGGGAGCTTCTTGGCCCTCGAGTGAACTTGCATCTTACACGTGGTTCATGGTCCCATTTAACTTGAGCCTTTCTCCTATGTGAACAAGTTTTTTTTCTTTTCACAGCGTCTTGATTAACTCGCTCGATCTCAAACATTGGCCGTAACAGCAGCAGACATGACAGGTGAGAAAGACGTCGAAGTCTGCATTCTTATCCAGACCGGTGAGTCATGATTAATCAAGAGATGTTTGGAACTGTAACAACAATTTTTGTAAGTGCCGGCCTCTCTCATTCCCCCACTTCTCGTGTTTGAATGCAGTTGACTGAAACTTAAGCTATCGAATCCACAGTCCTCCTCAAAAATGTACCGCTGCGCTTACCTTCCATCAGTCGATTAACCAGTTATTCCGTTGGGATGAAAAAATGCCTAAGTAAGTCTTTAATGCATATCACCAGTGTATTTTACTTGGTGGTCTGTGCATAAACAACTGCGGATGACCGCTTGTATTGAAAGTTTCCTCAAATTCCATGAGCTTCTCTTTCCATCCTGTTGAAAATCAGAGAGATAAATTTATTGTCAGAGTTCTTCTCGCCTGGTTCCGGATCCTCTGCTTACTATCACTTGATGTGGTGGCTTCTTCGAATCATCTAAGCACTTCGTCTCTGGGCCACGGTTGAAATTGCTTTTCTTAATTTCTTTGTTGCGTTCCTTACTGACGAAAGAGAAGCCCTCATTGTGTCTTGTTTATGGCTGACTGACTTGCTCCCAGTAAGCAACATTATCCAACCCTTTGCATCGGTGGGAAAGCCCTCTATCAGTAACCTTCAAGGCCTGCATAAGACTTCATTACTTTGTTTTGCTTTTTCTCCTTACGTCATCTCTCAGCCTAGCCTCTTAAGATACGTTACGATTTCGTTTTAGTGCTCCAAACTTAGTTGTTTCCCGCATCCAAGAAATTGCATACAGGTTCTCTGTCATTACCTTTGTATTCTCTAACGTTTGTTCTGCACCGTAATTTATAACGCTCGCGTTGAGTCAGTTTTATCAAAGATGAAAAGGGGCATTTTTGTTATAAATAAGTTGAACTATTTTTACTTTTTCTTCATGCCGTACCATCAGATCTTCTTTAATTAGGAAGAAATCCAGCTCCTCCAAATGAGGCTTTAAAGTCATGTTGTATGAAACTTGTATCTCCATACCAAATTGTCAGTTATTAACTACCTTTTGTTTGTTTACAATTTTGGTCGTTTGTATTTAACCTAATATCCCTTCCATTTGATTTTTTGCCTTTCATCATCAAGGCCTTAGAGACAACTTAGGGAACTTTGCAAAATTCCCTGCACAAAAACTCAGTTATTGTGTTTCAATGCACCAAAACCGGAACTGTCAGAACCCAAATTCAGACAGCCTTTTCCGCTTAATTGCTTTTTTGTGTGTTTCTAGTAATTTAGTCCTTACCATTGGCCATTTGTTTGATGAGAATGCGCTGACATCCTGTCATACAGACAGGACAACAAACATAGTGAATACATCCATCTGCACCTATCGGCCCATTAATCAGGTTAAGTCGGTTCACATAGGTCTGTGCGATTGACTCGGGGCAGAACCAGACTCTAAATGAGCATCGGCCGCGCGTGTTCAATACCACATTTGTGACACAACGATGTTAGTTGCTTCGTAAGTACAAAGCTACATGGAACATCAGTACGCCATTGCATAATTTCAGTTATTAACTACCTTTTGTTTGTTTACAATTTTGGTCGTTTGTATTTAACCTAATATCCCTTCCATTTGATTTTTTGCCTTTCATCATCAAGGCCTTAGAGACAACTTAGGGAACTTTGCAAAATTCCCTGCACAAAAACTCAGTTATTGTGTTTCAATGCACCAAAACCGGAACTGTCAGAACCCAAATTCAGACAGCCTTTTCCGCTTAATTGCTTTTTTGTGTGTTTCTAGTAATTTAGTCCTTACCATTGGCCATTTGTTTGATGAGAATGCGCTGACATCCTGTCATACAGACAGGACAACAAACATAGTGAATACATCCATCTGCACCTATCGGCCCATTAATCAGGTTAAGTCGGTTCACATAGGTCTGTGCGATTGACTCGGGGCAGAACCAGACTCTAAATGAGCATCGGCCGCGCGTGTTCAATACCACATTTGTGACACAACGATGTTAGTTGCTTCGTAAGTACAAAGCTACATGGAACATCAGTACGCCATTACATAATTGATGGGCTAGTCGGCGGATCGCCAAATCCCCCCCCCCCCAAAGGTGAACTACCGGACTACGGGGAAACACAGAACGCTGTTTTTAAGATGAGGGAAAATAGGATTTTTGTGACAGTGCTTATTGCAAGCCAGTTTATTGTGACACAGTATGAATACGTACATGACGGCTGAAAAAATGTATGAAAAAATGGTTTTAACTGTTACTACTTATGTTCCATATGGGTGGCGATCCATCAGAGCAGGTGTTCCTTACTTCACTCCGCTTCATGAATGGTTAGAGGTAGTCACGATCAGTATTAAGCCAGTAAATTACACTTTGAAAATTCAAACTGTCGATGAGCTTGGTTGTTGTAGCGTTCACCGATCTGGGCGGTTCGGTCGCAAGCGTTGCTTCAACAGTCGTTGAATGGTCATCTCGCAGTGCAACCAAGAGCTCCGGCATTTGGCGATGAGTCATGCTCTACCAGTACTTGTTCATGTCTTGTTGACGAAGGAGCTTTGTTTTCCACATGGTTGACTTATCCCCCGTTACGTCAGCTTGTGAATGACTGTTGAATTAACTTTCCTACCCATTACTTTGACCTGTTGCTACCAACATTAACATTCATTTTACCTGGTTAAACCGCTCACTTCAGTTAGCGATCCCTGCTCCTAGTGGTATGCTGATTCGGTCAGTTTTATCCATGTTGGTTGGTTAAGACTTTGACGTAATAGAGCATAGTGGCACAAACCTTGTGCTTTTATATTTTTGCATGCTTTGACCTCTATGTATTTTAGAATAATATCGTTTCCTACATGGCCTCCTTGATATGACACCAAACAGGGTGTATCACATTTTATGACTGTGCATCCCCGCAGCTAACATTATTCCTGATTTTGCAACACAGCAGTAGATTACGATGTAAATCCAGCGAACACCACTGCTTCTGATCGTCTGGTCGGTACTCTTTCGATCTTGCTCAAAGAAGCCGTTGGTTCTTAGGTCACAAGAATTGCTTCTAATTGCAGTATACATGCTGAAAGGTCAGACGCGTATCGCATGTAAGAGAGGGCAGTCTGTTTGCTTGTCTGTTAAAGCGTTTGTTGCTGTGGTCGTCATGCCGGGTTTTTCAATCATGCTTCTGTTGGAATTTCGTGGATATCCACTGGACGGAAATAGTCGGTATGGATAGTGCTCTTCCTTTCATTTCACCTTTCAATAACCCAACTCAAAAGAAAATTTGTGCACCACACCCGGATCGAGTAGTTAGCAAAAAATCTATAAACCGGAAGCGCAGAGTACCTAACTCGGTCAAGTTTGACCCTAATCGCACTTTTGCACATCCGCATTTAGTGATGGTCGTTTATACTGACGAAGAAGAAATTTTGTGAACATTCAGTTCTGATTAGATTCATCAGTTGACAGAGATATCACTGATGGGTCGTCCACCAACGTGAAAATCGGTCATCTTGGTAACTTGCTACGATGGTCTAAGGAAGTAATTGACTTCGGGAGCGCATCAATTCCGATCGGTAGAGCCATCGGTTTTTTACTCAACTGCTTTAGTTGATTGCTCCTTGAAAAAATCCCTGAGGCCGATCACTGGATGTCCGTGAATAGTTCTTTTGTGGTTAATATGAGTCTGTCCACTAAATGAATTAACAGCATTCTAGTTCCCATATGAAAATTGAACTCGCTAATAGAATTATTTTTTCCACAACATGGACCGTTAGTGGCTTAAATTGTGGGATTACGCGGGTTTTTATACACCGGTTTGGGGAAATGCTAATTCCAAACGCGATCCAAAGGTTCACTAACACTCAAAGCAAGGTGACCATAAGATGACGAATCTCACGTGGTGACTTAAACAAGACGTGCATTGCCAATGTCAAAAAGCGGTTTACGTTCTGGTCCAAACAAGAGCGGTAATAAAGGCTCAATATGGAAACAAAAAATCGAAGAAACCAAATTGTACACAATAAGGATAGAAGAAAAGAATGAAAACAACTATGGAGCAAACAATCTCCGGATCCACTGCCGAGGTACTACTTCGCAAGCTGGAAAGCATGGCATTTCCAGTCATTTCACCATACACAATTAGGACGTGAATGATAATTTTCGTTAACGTATTCCCACAGGGTTTCACGGTATACTGAATTTGAGTAACGCTGGCGTACCCGATGGTGAACGTGGTCATATTATTTATCGTTTTATCGTCTGAATTCCCACAACCGCTATGCGACCGCAGTGGGGCAGGTCAGGTTTTGCGATCTGCATTCTAATGGTGCGCTCGGACACGAGTGAATCGGCGTTTGCTGGATAAATATGGCAAACTAACTAACATCCTTAAATTAGAGGTTTGCGCATGCTGAATTCGAAATTACACACTTAGTAAAAAATTTTTACTCCAAAACAACACATTCACTGCACTCCGCTTCTCGTTTGAGATTAGGTAAAAGTATCAGTGCATACTGGACGAAAGAAACATCTACATCACAGTGGGATAGGAATTACAAATCCCACTTATCTAGAGAACGAAATGATAGATAACTCAGCAGTAGGAGCTCTGTCACGTTTAGAATAAGATTTCACAATTCAACACTGCGTTTTTGAGTTTAGAATTTTCACATTACACGCTCAATCTGTTTGATAACTCCTCCGGAACTCTTAACCTTTCACTGTGTTGTATGGGCGCATTAAAGCAGTCTGATACTGTCCAACAGATGCCCAAGGGTGCTTGCTTTATACCAGTTTAAGTAACAAATCTGGTCGATATAGACTGTCCTATGAGTGAAGAATGGATACATTTTGTATCCTTCGAGTAAACCTCTCTATATTATTTAATGTCCACCCAAAAAGACGCTTACCCGTTCTTTCGCAGTTAACAGGTTTCAATAATGACCAGTGTCTTACTCATAATACTTACCTTTTGAATCTAATCACGGAAAGTAACTATTTTCAAACCCACCTCTTTGATGCGTTTTGTTAACTTGTGATGAGTGGTTTATAATATCATCCTGCCCTATCGCCTCATGGACAACCCCTTCTCACCCTCAGACTGTCATGATCTTCATCGACAACATTTACGTGGAAAAGCCATCGGTCGTTTATCAACGACATGCAACGTACCATTGGTAAGTGTGGGTTCGCAAAGCTCGGCCCTTGAGAGACTGCTGAAAATGACCCGGGCGGAAGTCATTCGCACCATGACAGTTAGACTGTTCCTTCAAGAGAAACGTCCCGAATACGAGCACAGCCTGATCACTCATTGCTAGTTACATTCCTTCGTATTCCCAAAGGATCCTCAGATAGAGACTCATTCTGAAAATACATATTTCGAAGCCTGTATCATCTGTCAAGTCATCGGATTCACAATGGGATTCATTTTAGAGTAGGGTTTTCAAATCCAGGCTGCTGACGGAAGGAATCGTCGGTGTGTGTTACTGACAGTGAAAGACACCCTTATGGGGACATAATCATCATCATTGTCAACTGCAAGAACCGCGTCGTACAGTGGTTATAGCTGCCGCAGTTTCGCTCACCGGTGATTTGGGGGAAAGGGGTAGGTAGCTGCGCATTGCAGGCGGGAGCTAATAAATTGGTGCATAAATCCAGCACTGTCAGTGGGTTGTCAAGTGAAGGGGGGTTGGAAAAGAAGCTATGCATTGAAGGTATTAGCTTGAATTCATGAGCGCCATTGAGGGCGCGGAC